>NW_003803698.1:121055-211164 GCF_000255335.2 Galendromus occidentalis
CCCCCGAGAGGGGCGGTCGAGCCTGAAAACCTGGAACCGACTCGAGAAGGAGATCTCCGCGTCCCGAACCGAGGAATCGAACCAGGTCTCGCTGATCATTAATAAATCGATATCAGTAACCAAGCAATACTGCCCAATAGCGTCTACAGCACCTGGTTTGGCAGCGGAACGAGCATTGAAATAACAACAACGAAAAGGGGCATGATTGGATGGGGGGAGGTGTAGAAGGCCTTCCGGGGTGGGTTGAGATCTGGTAGGGGCGAGGTGGGGATGGGCTGAGGGTCAATCCTGTTGTACTGAGGAGGAAGAGTTAGTGATCGGAACGTTCGGCCTGGTAACGGCGAAGCCGTCATATTCGGAGTCGATCCGGTCGAGCGGCACGGTCCTCTCGAAACGTCTGATAATAATGCCCGTGGTCCAGAGCTCAGGCGCCATGAGGGCCAGCTCGTCGTCAGAAGAATCGACCTGAAGGCAGAAGGAGGAATACGTTGGGTGAGGCGTCTTGAGCTTGGTGACAAGCAGGGATCCCTTAACGCTCGATCTGATGCTGTCATATACGCTCTTAGCGGCGAAACCGGGGGTTATCCGAGAAACGAAGATTCGTTTCTTCAGGAACTTGGGCAGAACCGGGATCGACGATGGGCTGGGAGGCATAGTACCGACCGTGGCGACGGAACCGTCATCGGCACCGACGCGACCTCGACTGGTGACGAAACGATCGCCGGGTGGGCGAGACCTCGGGGGAGACGTATCCCTCCTGACACGAAACTCGTTAAACTCGGCGCGTAACTCATCGTGATCTCTCCGTAGTTCCGACAGATCGGAGCGAGTCTTACGTAGATGGTTGGAGCACGAACCGACGGTCTCCTTGAGAGATTCAATCTCCGAGCGCAGGTGAGAGCTGTCATGGACAAACATGTTTTGGAAAGATGCGAGTTGCTTCATGACGGCTATATTGGAAGATTTCTCCGGCGGTTTGACTCGACAATGAATGCAAGCCAATACGTAGTTTTCCACCTGGGTCGGCGGGAGACAAGTCTTATGGAAGACTCGACCGCATCCGAAAGTACAACAGAAGATCGGGTCGCCCGAGTTCCGAGAGCACATGGAGCATAGGTCAGCCATGACGAAAACAGCTGATCGGGATCGGTATCGATGGAAGGAGACTGGGGACGTAAGCTGAGTGCCGAACCGAGAGTAACAAAATCAGCAGGTATAGGTGCGTCGGAAAATCCCGGAGACGAGATAGAGATGAATACCGTGACGGTCAGAATACCGCGAACAGGTTGAGCGGTGATAGGAGCGATGTATGGCAGTTAGGCTTAGGGATGGGTGACGGGGGTGAGGGGATGTAACGCCGGAGCTCGCGGAGCAAGCGCGCCAAAACCGATAAGCCGGATCGCCAGACGAGGGCACACTACTCAATATCGGGGAATCGGGCACAGGAATCCTCGGAAACCGGTGAAAAGCAACCACGAGGCGTGGAAACACGTGTTGTGTAGCAGTAGCAGACGACGAGGTTGAAGTGAGGACCTCAAGCTTGCTTCGTCCATCCAGCGCTCCCATTTCCTACGAAATTTCTTCGTAACGCGCTTGACTAATACGCGCTCTCGGCGGCTGTTCGTCGTTACTCGCGCCCGTAATAATCTTGTCGCCAACAGTTTTCGATGGCGTCTTTCCAAACGCTTCAATGACACTAAGCAAACCTAGCCCTATTACTCTGCTCCAGTAAATAAACTGTGTATTACCGACCGGGCACTTCCATTTAACGGGCACCCATCTGGGGGCTCTGAACAATTATCGGGCATGCCCCACTATTAGAGGAAATACGGTATATAGATATGCGGAAATGAATCCGGGCGCTTCTGCGTCGGATTGTTTGTTGATATTGTATGGCCGAACGTCAGCGACGAATTCCAGGATGCCGCTAGAGAAGTGTCGGTTCATCAGAGCTTAGCCTTGGTACTACATATGATTGCTTGAATCGTATTCATGTCGATGACGCGGGAGCTTCATACTTCTGAAGCAGCCGATCATAACGGGAACTTATCCGACCTCCAATGTTATGGATTCTATTTTAGCTCGCGATAGGTCGTTCGTTTGCGGTGGGCGTGCTTCATAGACAGTCGCGGCTGAATAGAATTTTCGGTGCTCCCCATCTCCCACCATGGAACAGAGGGGGTTATCGAAACCCTGCCGTGGGAATCATCAGTATTCTCGCAGACGATGAACGCTTCCTCCCGGGAGCTCGAGCTCAGCAGCGGAGTCCCGGGAGAAGCTTACGCACTTGTAGAGCTTGGGGGTTCAGGTCCTAAAAAATGCTGAAAAGAGGCAGGCAAGAAGGCTCTGAAAAACCTTGGAATAGGCTTCGAAACTAGGCAGAATAGGCTTCGAAGCTAGGCAGAATAGGCCCCAAAACTGACCACAACAGGAATAACAGGCAGGGAAGAGACCGCACTAAATTTTTCGTCCGTGCCCTCTCATGACAGACCATGGGAACTTGGCGTCCCATTGCATCGCTTTGTGATCGAGTCATCGAAATAAAAGCCTGCGTCTAGGTGGACACTCGGATTTTATTGGACGCAAGATGTGTCCCTTCGCCGGCCCGATTCCATCGCCGATTTTTTTCGTAGACCTAATATTTCCCCGTTTCCGGTATCAAGCGTCTCAAAAGCTCAGAGTGCGGGCGCGGAAAAAACAATATAGGCGTATTCGATCGAAAAACGTTGAAAAGGCAGCCGTGGGCATTTATGGCAAGATGCCTGAACTTCCGAGCTCTACGCTTTCAGGCTCCAACTGCGGTTGACAATCGACTCGGGAAGCAGCGTCACGCCTGCGGAGACTAGTCAGAGCGACAATGCTATTTTCACAGTATATCTTCGGAGAGGACCAGCCTGTTTGAGCAAGAAATCAGGGAGTCGCGTAAGAGATTTCCTTCACTGGTCCGACTAGGACTTGAGGAATTTTGTCCATACGTGGTTGCTCCTTTGGTCCATTGTTCCCCGTAGCCCACAGATACCCACGGGGCGGCCGAAAAATCCCCATGTCCATTTTCCTAGCTCGAAAAGCCCCCTTCCTAAGAATTGGTCCGCCATTTCGAATCGTCGACATTCTCCCTGGGCGGGCCAGTGGGTCCGCGTCTCCTCACAGGGTAGTTGGTCGCGGATTTCGAGGCGCCAGGTATCAGATCATATTTGCACATCTGTGACCGCCATTGGAACCCTGAAGGGGCCAAATAATTTTTCCGCCCTCTCCACGGAACCTCCGACTGTCCTCTCATGGATTCCAGAGAACGCTTGTGAGACCAACTTTCCGCCGTCTCCACGGAACCTCCGACTGTCCTCTCATGGATTCCAGAGAACGCTTGTTGGACCAAGATGTTTTCTGACTTCCCATTGATCAAAAGAAGAAGTTGAGTATGTGCTATGATCGGATGAAGAATACGTCATTTCTGATCAGATCGAGTGGAGGAGCGCGGAACCCAGCTCGAGGATTGCTGCTATCGATAGAATAGGGAGTCCTCCAGCGATTAGCAAGCGGAGCGAATTCGAATAAGCCGCCAAAAGATTGCAGGCATAGGCTTACAGCCTTGCCCGTAGAGGGCTCTGCTTTGTCAGAACACCTCACTAGAGTAAAAATTAAATCAGAATGGATCATCCCGAAACTAAGATCTCGAGTTCGATGACGATTCTGAAAAGTCGCGAATAAGCTTCGTGTTGCCCCTCTGAACAGCAAAAGAAGAGCTCGGGATCATATTCTGGTGGGACGACGTTTCCGCTCTGTTTCTCTCTCCTTGTCGTGTTCGGTGGTGGCGGTGCTGCTGTGGGCTGCCGCGGCTGCTGATGGTTGGCGGTGTGTTGTTGATCATCGAGAAAAAGCGCTGCTGCTGTGTTAGTCATCATTGGGAGCTGGCGTGAGTTGGTGCTGCCGCTGCTGCTCCCGTCACTTGTGCTGTGTGGTGTGGTGGAATCAAATGAACCAACCTCGTGAAATGATTGTCTCCATCCGAGTGCGGCAGCATCGCGCTTAATCAGACAGTGCAAGAAGTTCCACAAACTATCGCCAATGGATACACGGAACCAGCAGCCTCAAGAGTATCCTTTATTCCCGATGATACTGACCACCGGTCATGCTCGCTCTTGCTCCAGAGATTGCCACTTGTTGCTACGATCGTTGTAGACGTGTTGTGCGGGCAGGAAATGTCGCACGTACAGTAGAGTTGCTTCTACTGCCGCTAGCGATCTGATCGACCTGTTCTCTACACGTCGTGTGTATGAGCTGAGCAAAGCTCTCCGAAGTCCCTTCTGCTCCCCGAACACTCGAATCTACGACCTCTTCAGAAGATGGTTCTTCTTCCCCTAGAATTCAGAGACTGTCTCACAGACTCTCCTCAGTTCCGGGAGAATCTCGCCTGCCATGAGAAGGAATTGGAGACTACGGCTCAGTCGATGAAAAGTATCCTCAAGGAAATCAAGGAATTACTCAATGCGGCTAAAAGTGAGTAAGCGAGAGAATAGAATCGTTTGGCCGCTACTGCGTAATCGCTTATTCTTCGGAAGATCCCTCGATGAAATATGACTCGTATACATATTTAGAATGACGCTTTCGGTTTGACGTACAAGACGGTTTAGGAGCTAGACGATTCCGACAGTCTCGGTCTGCATACCGCAATAGCTGTGGGAAGCTCCTGCCTCGATTGTTCGATTCTGAGATTTCTAGCCAAAGATCGGAGAATGAGCAGCGAGGTCCCGACTGATGGACATCATGAAGTTTGGGTTTGTCGACGGATGGTTACGTTCTCGAGAGGGGAAACTTGTGCTGTCATCTGTCCACGGACCCTAAGCAGATGGGGCTCAATCCGATCATCCTCTCCGCGTGCGTTTCTGAAGCATCTCGAGAGATGAACGGTTCCAGCTTCGATTCCTCTTACGGGATTTCGGGGCGATCATTCGAATCTTTTCCCCCGGAATACGTCCACGTCGAGCAGGTTCGGAAAGCCGGTATGGTTTCCTAAGCTCCTGTCTATCGGTTTGGCGATGGAGAGCGCACTCCGAGGGAGAGGTCGTCGGAATGCTTGATCCCGGATGTCCGCAGCGGCCTACACTCATTCCGATATAACTTCGAATCCAGGACACTCCTAAATCGGCCTGCCTTGGAAACCCCCGGCAGCGCGCATTGCACTCAACTCACCATTGTTGTCAGCTGGGTATCAGCTCTGCTCTCGACTCGAGACTGATCACTGCTTCAGCGCTCTTTCGTCAGGAACAATCGCTGAGAACCCACACTTAAAACTTCGGTGTGCCCCCGGAGGTGTACTGGGGGACGGCGCGAGTCGTTTCATATCCCGAGTCAAAGGCAGCTAGGCATGCCAGGAACGTTCTCTGTGGAAACGCGTAATCAGACACTGCTCGCTGAGTTGTGCGATGCGGCGGAGGATCCAGTCCTGAATCTGCTCAATTGAAGATCGAGAGAAAACGGAACAGCAGACTCCTCCTATGCTCACTATTATTATTAGGGTAGCTGTCGGATCAGCGATACGCCTAAACGAAGAACTCGATTGACACATCCGTTGTGCGGAAAGCGCGTATAGGACGCGACAAGGTTGGGGAATACGTCTGGCGTGCGGCTCATCAGACTATTCAGCGTGCTTCCGCAATCCATTCGCGTTGAACTCTCCGTGTGTTAGAAATTGATAGTGTATTCAGTAATCAGTAACCCCTGAATCGAGTTTTTCGGTCAGTCAGAAGAAGCGATAGAAATTTCGGAAGATACCGAATGATCTCTTTACTGACTTCTCGTCGGCATCTAGTTACGTATCTACGAGAATGTCGCGTCGCTGGAACGGCGTCTCGGGGCATCGAGTGAGATAATCTATTAGTTTGCTTGGTGGATGCCAACCGTCGGCCACCGTGGGCAGTTTTGGATCGTATGCACATCGCAACGGTCAGTGAAATGAAATGTGGTATCCTTCCGACGTAATCGCCGGCATTGTGGGAGTTTGAAACACACCCACTAACGAGTCAAGGACAGTGAAGATACATCCGGAGGATGAATGGGGAGCACCTCATCCCGATCAAATAAAAAGGGCGGATGAAGTCAGGACTCCCGGAGTCATATCCCAGGCTTCCGGCAACAGGCTCGTTCGGGAGTCCCGGGGGGGGGGGCGAAGGTACTCTGAGCAGGGCCGTCGATTTCGTTTTCGAATCATCTGCGAGCTCAGGGAGCTTTTGCTGAAGGATTGAAAGGCTCCGAGCGATAACGGATGATGATCACATAAACTCTCCGATGTTCTTCCACGATAGGGCTCTCCGCTGCTCTGAAGCCAGCGCTTCTACAGGCATCGGGAGGAGCATAGAGGATTCCGTGCTCTTTTTCCGATGACTGCGAGAGCTGTCTCGCTCTTCTGTGTTTACGCGATTGCCCACTAGGGTGTCTGATTTCAGTCCTCGGTGTACCTTGCTCTCAAAGACGGCTGCTTCCTAATACTGGTCATACGTATCGCGTTTAGATCCAAGGCATTGAAGGGATCATTGAGGCTACTGATTCGGAAGCCGCGTGAACCCATTCTGGACTGTCCTGTCTACAAGGGAGGTTATTCGAATTCAAGAGGTCGAGCAGCCCTCAGTAGACATCTCGGCCCCAGTCAACCATAGCTTTAAGCATCGGAACATTGCTGCCGGTCCAAGCACATCCCGAAGCGCGACTGCGGCGTGGGTCGGATCGAAGGCTTGTGTGGGAGTTTCGGCCAAAGGTGGATGCTCCCACGAGAACTAATCCTGAAAGACTATGATTGTATCAATCTTCGTGACAAAAGACGACTGGAAGGGAATCTGACTTCATCTCTCATTCCGCACGAGCAACCCTCACAAGTTGAATCTGAGTCGAGTTCCTCGGAATAAAAGACTATCAAATTGAATTGGCAATCCTCTGGCTACCCCGAGCATCTCCCATCTTCTCATCCGATGAGACGATTGCGGATGAATCGACATCGATATCCTAGTGCCCGAATGTCCATGCATGGCATCATCATTCTGTTTATTACCCCAGCGGGGGACAGGATGGAATTTTCAACAAGGTTACTAGTCAATCTCGTGGCTAGGCGTCATCGGAAGCTGTTGGCTACAAGATTGTTCCTGGCTCGGGATATGACGAAAAGTCGACGAGATCGAGTGTTGGTCATTTTGGTCGGGAAGAAGGGGGTGGGGTGGGATACGCGGAGGAGCTTCTTGGCGAGCTTGAGATCTTTTTCATCCAGGATCTGGGATAGGGGAGGGAGAGAGATAGAGTCGAGGGGGGGGGGGGGCTGGCATTTCCGAGCTACATGGCAAGTGAAGCGCCTCTGGAAAGATTCGAGAGAAACTACGGTGCGCTCAAGCCACGGCCTCCAGCCCTCGGACCCGTACACGAGGGATGAGAGAACAAGGGACTGATACGCTCGTATATACACGTGAGGGAGTCTACAAGCGAAAGCGTCGATTTCATGACACACATTGAGAACCTTTCTTGATTGCAGATCTGTCTCGGGCTCAGCGAAATCTCGCGAAAGCTTTCAGCGAGTTTAAATTCGAGACTATCGGTACGAGTCAGACAGATGACGAAATCGTCATATCGAATTCTCTCAAGGAGTTCAGCCGACTCCTGAACACAGTTGAGGATGAGCGTGATCGGATGGTAAGTGCCGACCATGTTTTCGATCGGTGATAAGCTTTCAGCAAATGACGAATAATGTGGAACGGTGATGTCAACCCGCTACAGGACATTGCCCGCTGGTCCGACGGTCCGTCAGCGCGGTATCCGTCCTGCGCTTATTAACGGTACTTTTTGGATGTTCGGCGATGGGAAGCGCCTAGAGTCCTTCGCCTCGGGGCTTCCGGTGGCATTCCGATCGGCAATTATGCAACGTGATGACATCGACTGCGGGTCGAATAAAATCGCCGTCGTCAGCGTAGACGACCACGTTGCAGACACTGCACCGCCGCAGGAAATGAGATCCTTCACGGAAACTTCGAAAACGAGACGAGTGAACCGAAGAAGAGCGATGCAGACATCCGACTAGCTCGGTTTCAGGATCATGAATTCCAGAAATACATAGATAGTCGCGAAAGAAAATGGGGAACGGGCAACTCGAGATTGAATTATCATTGAGGACTTCCGGGATCGAAAGAGTTTACCTTCTAGAATCTGGGATGATCTGAATATGCTTCCCGAAGAACGATGCCGAACATGCGCGGCTCGAAGCTGTTCTGATGTCGGAAAATGCATTTTCGCACGGCGTTTCTCGTGTATTTTCGAGCACCTCTGCCTGTCGTTCAAACATCTCGAAAGCAACGAAGAAGCATTACAAGAAAGATTCAATGGACTATGACGCTATCCTGAAGTCGATTTGCTCAAATCAATCCACAGTTGGAGAACGCTCACACCCTGATCGAGCCAATAGAAACTTTCCGTAAGGAACGGATAGGAGAAGCTAAAGAGAAGAAGAAGCGTTTCGAGAAGGATACCGCGAAATATTGCAGTGCTCTCGAGAAAAGCCTCGGCCAGAGCTCGAAGAAGAGTGAGCTGAAAGAGGTGAGTCTGACTTTCCACATCTCTCCCCCGCTTATTTCGGTCTCTAGAATGACGGCGCCATCCAAACATAATGGAGAGCGTAGAAAACGAAGCCGGATGAATTCTCCTGGCACTCCTTAGTACCACTCTGTCATGACCGAGCTCGTTTGCGGCGGAACCACCGGAGGGCGCTGCGTTTGAAGACTCGCCATCGAGCGATGTCGGTGCGAGCTATGGATCCGTTCGAAATGGAGATCCCATCTGATTCTTGAAGGCAGTATGAGCTTTTCAAGGAAATGGCCAGGTTCCATGCGGGGGAACCATCCAGTGTAGGCTCAGATTCGGGCTGGCCAAGGGACACGAGGTTCTTCTCTTGGGGTCGCTGCCGTAGAGAGCGACCTGTGGATATTACAATGGAGAAGGGGCATGCCGCTCCTGGGGAGCTGGGTCCAGCAAAACAAACATGGCGGCTACCTCTCGGTTGACTTCGGAAACGGGGAAAAATCCGTTGGGGTAGCTCTAACGAGGAAGGAAACAACAAGTTTCTAGCGCTTTTGAGATAAGCCACATGGAGTGACTCGCTTGTGCAGGAGTATTGATCACAGTTGCCAAAGTGAGATATGTCGCTCCTCAAAAAGAGGTTTCCACCCGATGAGCATATCCAGACGAGCATGATGAGAGTTGGTGACTGACATTAAGGATTCTGACTTTCAGACGGATCTAGAGGTTGTAACGGCACAGGCCAACTTCTTCAGAACATCGCTGGAATACATCTTGCACTTACAGCGAGTCCAAGAAGGGAAGAAAACTGAGTTCGTGGAGACGGCAAGTTCCCCGGTGACCTTTCGATTGTGCGGAAGTCTGCCCCTGAGCTCTCAGGCTCTATGTAGGCTCGTTAGATTGAGACAGCTTTGTAGCTAGCTCGTGTGTGACTCAGTGAGTGATTTTTTTACAGATCCTCCGCTTCATGTACGGCTGGTTGACATTCTATCACCAGGGCCACGAAGTCGCGAACGATTTTACTCCGTTCAACACGGATCTGCAGAAAAAGCTGCAGAAGACTCGGGAGAGTCTGGAAATCACCAATACCAAAGCAGAATTGTTGATGCGGAAAATGCTCACAGAGGTAAGGACCTCATCCATGCTGACTCTGTCTCCCTCATTTAGACTCCATCGGATTTCGGCCGAGACTGCCCCACGACCCTTGATTTAGATGCAGGAGTTCCTAGTCAAGTTGCCATTCGAGAGACAGCTTCGCATGGCAGCTCCATCGGATGAGGATACATCAGATTGAGTTCTCCTGCCCAAATTTTGAAAGTGACAATCAGATTTTTTCTTTGAACCCCTCCTCCAGAAACCAGATCCCGGCTCGCTTAATCGCATGTACACCCGAGAAGGCTATCTGTATCTCTTAGAGAAGAGTGAGTATTGCAAGCTAGATTTTTGGTTGGCGTTAACTCGATTAGGCGGGCATGCTGCATGACTTCTGAGGTCTTCGAGCATGCTTACTCGAGGAAAATATATTCTCACACGTGTTTCCAACGTTCGCGGGAAACGGGCCATAGCTCACCCTCTCATTGGAATCGACGGATTTTGGAATGGCTCCCTAATCGTTTCCCCTCAGACGGTTCCGCGGCTCGCTGACATTCTTGAGTTCTACCTTTTTTAATCTGTACCACTAGGCTCGTTTTCTCCTGCTCATGCAACGGCTTACCGAAAGTTTTAACGTCGACCCTTCATATCCATCAGACATTTAGGATTCTACACGTCTAATCGTAGAGAAACCGCTTATTTTCGCAGAACATCTGGGGTCCGTCTGGACTAAGCACTTCTGTCAATACAGAAAAGAAGACCGGAAATTTACGATGATTCCGTATTCTCAGAATGGGAACCAGAAACTCGTGAGTTCCCCGACCCTTAGTGGAGATTTTTCCTGATTGCATTCCCCCGTGATACGTATGTATGTGATTGCCTCAGCTCACCGGTTGCTCTTGCAGACGAATTGTGAAACCATTCATCTGGCTGAATGTGTACGACGTATGTCAGAAACAATTGATCGGAGGTACTGTTTCGACGTAACTCCGCGGGATAAAAGCCCGGGGACAGTGTTTACTTTCCAAGCACTAAACGCAGAAGACTACAAGCTGTGGCTGGCGGCTATGGATGGTAAAGATCCGCGACCTCCGCCACTGGCCCCTGGTATGGCCTCTCAGAACGCTAACATTCTGATAAATGAGGAGGGACTTTGCTTCGTCAAACTGTGCATCGATGCGATCGAGAAGAGGGGTCTGGAAGACCAAGGGCTATATCGGACCGCTGGCGTGGCTTCCAAAGTTCAAAAACTCCTCCAGCTTGCTTTCGGTGAGTTCTAGCTCTCTCTCGCGATTCCGTGATTCCGAACCCGTCGTCGATCGGACTCGGTCGATTCGGATGCCTAATAGACTTTCCGTCCGCAGACCAGAAACAAGTTTCTCAGGTTAACCTGATGGACGCAAACGAATGGGAGGTTAAGACGATAGCTTCGTCATTGAAGAATTACCTGCGGCATTTACCCGAGCCCCTGATGACATTCCGTCTACATCAAGAATTCATCAAAGCAGCGAAATTGGAAAACGCCCAAGAGAGAATAAATAGAGTGGAGAAATTAGTGCAGGAACTACCTCAAGAAAATTATAGAATGCTCCGAATACTCATCGAGCATCTGGTCAAGTGAGTTAGGACTCCAATGAGCAATCAATATTTCTCGTGTGGGCTTGGAGAAGCCCGGGCTAACGATTGAGCTCCGGTTCTCTTCCTCAGAGTATCGGACAACAAGACAACGAATTTGATGTCTATAAGTAACCTTGGCGTTTGCTTCGGACCCACCCTGTTACGACCTGAAGAGGAAACAGTAGCTGCCATAATGGACATCAAATTTTGTAACGTGATTGTTGAGATTCTTATCGAGAACTTTTCTGTGGTACGTGCTTCGGATCGAGCCTCCGATATCCGACAAGCGTCATTTAGGAGAGATTGTGTGGACGTGGATCAACTCTCAAGATCATTCCTACAGTCGAGGATATTACAGATATTTTCGAAGCCAGCTGTATCGCCAGCGGTTTCAAACAACTCAGGAGGAGCCAGTGGGAATATCTACGAAGGCTCTCGACAAGAAGTATCAAGAGCGGCACCTCCGGCAGCTCATCAGAGCCCCCAGGTATCGACAATGAACGCGATTTCAGCCCAAACGGGCTCACCGCATAGATGCTCACTGCGAACGCCGCAAACATCGATAAGTGACCTGCAGATGCCGACGATATACTACCCGCAAGGGAGTCCTGGGGGCGGGTCGCCGCAACATATTCAACAAATGCAGGTAGGTCCTCGGTTTCTTCAAAGCCGTATGTTCTCGTCCATTCGCAATTCGTAGCCTGGATAAGATCGGAAGGAAGCGGGAGGTTTCTCTGCTTCCTCCATTCTACTCCGCTCCACGAGTATTGATACTTTTTTCAGGAGGGAATTTACGGCTACGACGCTCTCAGAAGTTATACCGCTGTCCCGGTCGGGGTGAATGCGGCGATGTCGGTGGCAGCTGTCAATGGCGTGCCCCAGTCGGCCGCCCCGCAGGCTCCTTCGCGACATCAATATGTGTCCCACGCTTGTAGCTACCCATTGGCTAGTCAGTGGAGCCGAGATTCAGCTCAAGGAACCGGCGGTGGTCAAACGTATCACGGATCGCCGAACGTGCCAAACTACAGCGCCACCTCACAGCCCACGCTGTGAGTAAATCGAGCGTGCTCCAAAGTCATGATACAGCAACCGGAATCCATCGATGGGGATCCCGGCTCTCTGGGGACATTCCGTTATCGAAAAGAAATCGCTCATCATCTCGGTATAGCATCGAATGGGATATACGCTCTCCTAACAAGCTTTCGTCATCGCAGTACCTCTAGTCATGGATCTGTGGGCTCAGTCTCGGCTAGCCCTTCGGGAACCGGTCCGTCACCGGGTGCGGTGAAAGCGCCGTCGGGTTGCCGCGTGAGGACCTTATATGCATGTGTTGGAGAGAACGAACAGGAACTCTCCTTCGAGCCAAACCAGATCATCACGGACGGTGAGATATATTACATCTGAAATCTTCTGCTCATAAGCGCCTCACACTCTCGTGCCTGGCTCCTCGCATGTGTCCTTGTCTATCTTTTCTCACTCCATCTGCGAGTCAATGGTCTTTCCACGCTCATCTTGCCGCCCCTCTCACCATCTACTTGCCCATTGCGTAAGCGAAGAGTGAGGGCATTTCCGACGTCTACTTCGGAGCTTGTGCGTTTCCTTCTGCTCCAATTCGCATAAGTACGTACGAGCTATGAGAGGCGCTCACTCTCGAATGCTTCGAATCTTCCCCTCTAATGTTCTGCCCCCATGCATTGCAAACCCCGCACCCTATATCCTTTGGGAATCTCTTGTACGATTGCATCCTTCACGACGCATGGTCACATCCTCCGTTTCTCGTCTCCATCCTGTTTTCCTATTTTGACTGCCTGGATTGGGCTCATCTGCGTGACGGATTTCCTCAAGTAAAGTT
This sequence comes from Galendromus occidentalis, assembly GCF_000255335.2. Taxonomy (NCBI): domain Eukaryota; kingdom Metazoa; phylum Arthropoda; class Arachnida; order Mesostigmata; family Phytoseiidae; genus Galendromus; species Galendromus occidentalis. The sequence goes on from NW_003803698.1 coordinate 134,164, forward strand.
ATCCCTCATTTCATTTAAGATTTCTCGTCATGAGTAAGCGAATACATGAGACCGCCGTGTTTCTGACTAAAATGGATACTCGCCGTTTCAGTGAGACCGTCACGAGAGACGGGTTGGTTGGAGGGAGTGCTCAACGGAAAACGGGGACTCATTCCTGAAAACTACATCCAGTACCTAAATAATTAATGATTTTGCGGATGGGCCAGTTCACATGATGTCGAGAGTCAACTTATTTTCGGAGTACGGACTTGAGTCTGAGTTCATATGACGAGGATCCGTCCTCTTCGTACGTCCCCATGGTTGACATCACGACACAGCCGAACAACGATGCCTGCGCCAAACTCCGAACGTGGAATGAAACTCTCCGGGGCTGAGCATGCAGCTCGGATTAGGGGTGGAATTTCGAGGATGATTGAGGAAGGTCGCCGAACTGAAAAGGCTGACGAGGAGCTCGCTGCGATGAACTCTTCGGTGATCGATCGGGGACAGCTTGCGGAGCAATTCACGCAGCGTTGTTGCGTTTGTTAAAATTGAATGGCTGCCGTGGGGACAGCCGCCGCAATCGTTCAAAGTGACTAAACATCCATTCACTAACCAAATCAGCTCGCTGAAGGCTCTAGGGCGCAATGGCTTCCGAAGAGCATCGTCGATGGAACGATTCGCTTGTACTGATGCGCGCAGAAATACTGCTGCGAGCACTGCCAATTATCCGATTCTATCCATTCAGCTGTATGCGCCACATCGGCGGCGCGTTCCCCGTCCGGAGAGAAGGCCATCCGATGTGTCACCGAGCTTCCCGTCGGAGTTTCCGACACCGCCGTAGGAGTCGCGTCATCAGCTTCATCGACGCCGTCTCGCCCAGTGGCTCGATGCTCACACCAGAATCCCGTTACGAACGATGTCCTGCCGCGCATTCCGCATCTTGAGACTACAGCGATGATCCCCGCTCTGCCTTCATCGGAGGCAACCCGCCGGGCTGGCACGAATATGCGCAAAAATCGTCGTCTACGACGCAATATGAGTGCTATCAGTACCATAGCTTTCTATTATAGAGTAATGAAGAGATCCTCAAGATCTGGCCGAAACTCCGCTTAGATGCCGAAGATTCAGTGGAATGACGTTGTGAAAATCCGTGTGTAAGACCCTGTCCTTCCTGCAGGATCTTGAAGAAAATGACCCCGCCTGTATCTATCATACCCTCTGAATGCATAATTTATCATGAGCGATTTTTCGAGACTTCGTATCGATTCCGATCGATCAGCTTACAAGGTAAAGCGGGGTATATTTTCCGGGTTTGAGTAAGTCGAGTTGTTCCCAAGTGCAAGCAATGCGTGGTGGACGGAAGTTAATGACAATCTCGCGGGATCAAGAAGTTTCATATAATAAATGAAAAAATCTGTATATAGTATATACGATTGTGAATGGTGATCAGTGTTGTCTGAGCGAACTATGGAGTTCCTCTTGAGCGCTAGGGTCTACATCTTCCCGACAGGTAGCTCAGACAGGGATGAAATACAACGATGTTGCGACATCGATCTCGAAGCTCCAGACTTGGACGAATGTTGAAAGCGCTACGTATGGTCGAGTTTTCATTCCGATCCGAGCTTTCTAAGCGTGAGAACAATGTCGAGCGAGGAAGAATATGCACTGAGCAACCGTTTCCCTAGGGGTTCCGAACCCCGTCGTACCCAACGTAGAAAGCGCTCCCGTACATCCCCGCACGCAGCTTTCCAGATTTTTTCGGGTTTTCCTCTTCAATGCTCTCCGACTCTCCGATTGCATCCGTGTTCAAAAGATCTGCTGATTTTTCTGAAAACTTGAAGATCTGCGTTCTTCCGCGTTCTTCGCGCGTGATCGAGGAGGAGACGGAATCTTTGAGGAAGCTCCAGCACCAGATGGTTTCACCTCTCGAACCCGAGAAGGGGAAAAAAGCTCGGAGCACTCCGGGCCCGTGACTGTCTATCTCGTTGAAGAGGTCAAGCACAGGAACCTTGTCCGTGATGCACAGAGGAAGGGATACCGAGCACTCTCGCGATTTTCGCCCATTCCCGCTGCTGACTGACTGAGTCCCTTCGAGGGAATCATCGAGACCCTGATTGCGGAGAGCATCTCCCTCCTGACTAGGCTTTGCAAAAACCCGCAAAATGCCGGAACCGCGGGGAACCGCAACGCCAGAACCGCGGGTGAAAACCGCAAAGACCCGCAAATTGCGGTTCCTCGGAAAATTCGTCTCCAAATCGACCCTTCCTCTACTTTGAATGATTAAACCCATGAATATGCATTAAACCGATGGATAGAAGCCGAGTCGGACTGATTCCTGCATCGTCTCGGAAGCATACACAAGATTTTATAATTTACGCTCGATTTGTCTTCGACAGTGACTATTACACAAGTACTAAATGATCTTCTCGTTAATTATATACGTCATACGTCAGCGTACGAGCACTTTCCGGTCTCAATACCTCCGTGGGCCAATCCTACAAGGCCTCATGCTGGAAAGCCTTACGGAGTATGAAAATATCATTGAGAGTCTCCGGCTTCAGTCTCACGCGATGCTCGCCCAACACGAGGCGAGCGACGCTGAAATCCCGTTCGGGTTGAACGGACGTTGGAGGAACGGCTTGGATGATCTTCCGGGACAAATTGAGAAGATACCCGCGGCCGCCACCGGCACGGTGAAGCGCGAACTCTCTCCGAAGATTTTCCTTCGTACAAGCTTCGGAGGACTCCTCGGATGCGGACGAGGTCGATGGAGCGGAGAAAATATTCTCTCAAGAGACCGTTTCCTGAATTTGAATGATTTGTGATTGGCTTTGACCTCACAAACTCTGGTATGTATGCTCAACACCTAGAAAGGTGAATTAGTGCTGATGAGTGGAGTGAACTCACCACTATGGGCCCATCGGTATGAGGCTCGAGGGAAGCAACCTTTTCTTCAGCACCAAGGATATCCTCCAGGATATGAATCATATCTCTCTCTGATGGTTTCTTCTGACCAACTTCGTCTTCCAACGCGAAGTCATAGTCAGGATTCTCGAGGATAGCCAATACACTCGAGACAGCGGTTCTCCTCTTCGCTATCTCCACTCTCAGATTCTCGTATAGAATCTCGGCTAGCTCCTATGTCGATCCTCTGAGATCACGAAGCAAGAGGGCGAATACTTTGTCGGCATGCGCTAGGGTGGCTCCTTCCTTACACAGAAGCAGAACGGTCCTTTTGAAAGGTGCTAACACCTCCGCGATTCTCTCCAGAGCAATGGAGTCTTGAGCCGCAATCGGTGTACCATGTCTGGATAAGACATTGTTGAGCGCGGGAAGTATGAGCAGGGCTCTCTCGATCATGAGGAGCGTCGAATACCACCTCGCACGGCAATCGAGAATCGAGTCGAATGGAATGAGTTCGAATTCTCGCCCGTTCGGAAAGGAGTTCGACATCCTCCTATTCCAGCGTTTCTCAAACTACGGGGGACGCGTCTCCTGGGGGAGACGCGGGAGAAATCTAGGGGAGACGCGGGAGAAATCTAGGGGAGACGCTTAGGGCTCCGAGAATTCCCGACCGACCTGATTTCAAATTCCAGAAAGCTTACCAAGCTCATTGCTACTGTACTCCGAGCTTATAATCATTGTATTGTACAATTAAAGGGTGAAGCCGTATGTACGGATAGAACGGCACTGTGCCATGTCTCGGTCGAAACTCTATATTCTCAGATATTCGATGACCCTCGGGGAAGACGCGAGCGCTCCCCAAGAGGCAGAAGGGAGACGTAGGAGAAAAAAGTTTGAGAATCGCTGTCCTATTCTATTCGATTCAATTTTTCGAATTGGTTCCCCTGCCCAAAGAACGCTTAGGGGCTAGTTTTGGAGCCTCCGTCCCCCTCGCTTCTATGTGAATCTGCTGTTTTGGTGAGGAAGAGGATTGAATGCTTGCGCAAACCGCTTCTGCCATGTGTTGACCTTCGAAGAAAATACCATTTTTTGTCTGATGCGAGGAGAATGAGATAGAGTTCGGGACTCATGTTAACATGTTTTTCACCACCATACGAGATTCTTCGGAGGATCCTCCAACTCGGTCAGAGAAACGCTCACCTTCGTGCAAACGTTGCACTGTGCTTGGGTATGTCTCTTCAGGAACCACGACCAAACCCAGCTCTTGGGGTAGGTGACTGGGTAGAATCCGCTCATTTTACTGTAAGATACGCAATTTTTTTTGCGCTGAAGAAGAATCGGATCAGGATCAGAATACGCTCAGCGACGTTTCACGGAATTGTTTTCGTGCATTGACATGCATGGCTCAGAACAGATCCGCCTCCCCGTGGGTTTTTTCCCCCCTCGGGCTGACAGAATCGTTTTAGGAACATTTCGTGGCCTGGATGTTCGCGCCTATCGTATTAAATTCGAGACCAGCACTGCGCATCTAGGCAGGGTTCTCGGAAGAGTCCTCCCTCGCTCAGAATAATCATCGGGTCTCTTGACTCTTCGGAATGATTGATAGTTTCAAGAGCTGCTCGTCTGCTTTTCCCGAAATTAGGTGATCTCCACTCTGCGGTTCCAGACCCGCCGGAACCGCCAAAATCTTGCGGGTCCAGCGGGTCAGACCCGCAAATAATTTGCGGGTCTGGCGGTTCTGGAACCGCGGTTCCGGAACCGCTGCAAAGCCTACTCCTGACACACGACAATGAAATACCCACCATTCCGTGAGGGCAGAAACACCCAGGACGCCGTACTGTACGTTCGACATCATACCCGAGCCTCTCTGACTCTCTGGAACGCATACCCGTGGCGGTGATGATCGATTTCTCCTCTGATTCCGGTTGTGTAATGCATTACAGACCTGTCGGCCTTTCATCCGACGGAGTAACTACAGCGATGACATCGCCACCGCGCTCGTCAGAGGGACTCGATCAGACCTCCGTCAATCATGTCGGCTGGTTCACCCAAGTGCTACCTCAATCGTTCCGCAGCCCTGTACGACGATCTCCTCAGAGACCTCAGGAATACAGAAGAATCGACGAATAATCCTATCCGATCCCTCGTGCCCTCGTTCCAAGGCTATCCCGAACCGACCCAATATTAGAACCTCCAATCCCTCCGTCCCACTCCTCATATTGTGCGACGTTTTCAAGTGATATTTCGCTTATTAGAGTCCGTCCTCGCTCACTCAGCGTACCATGATCTCGGAGACGTCATACCACCTGGAGGGCATGGCCCTCGTGGCCGCTCTACGAACACCTGTCAATCTTCAAATAAAGACACTGGTGACGAAAGCTGACGGACCAGTTGGTCAAGTCGGCCGGCGTATCCTGATCTAGACCGGGCATCGGAGAATGATGGACTCGATCGGCTTCCGGGTAGACATGGTCGGGTCGTATCGTATCTTCCTGCGAGAAGTCGGAAACCCCTCCTCCTCCTCTGAAATTTCATGGAGCATGATGCTTATGGTGATGATTGATGACTACGGATTTCTCAGGAATAGCAAACATTCTCTTCCTCTCTGAGAACCTGATGCTTGCCTCTTCTTTTTCTGGAGCTCTTGATCTGTGTCTCTAATCCTCTTCATCAGCGTACTTATCCTCTATGACTCTGAACCATTGCATGCCATTCATCGAGGACTCAAGGATTCTCATTGAACAAGTTTATTTGAGAGAAAACAAGGTTGCTTTCCCGGCTCGATTCAACGTCCCGAGCGGGTTTTCGATTGTATTCTCCCAAAACTCTCGGTGCGTCTGTCCTACCTCGATAGCGTTTCCTCCAAGAAACGCTTCTGGAGAACCCCCCTTATAACTACCTATATTTTACATGTTTAACGGAAAATAGGTTATATCCTGTACGGGCCGATGGAACTGCAACAATCTTTGGTAGCTGCGTGTCAAGGCTGTATAAAGTTAGAGCAGGAGAAGGTGCGATCGACTACGCCCAAAAAAATCCGGACGAGCCACCCCTTGCGTAGCAAGCCCTGTGCGAGCCCGGAAATCGTAGCCGCAGATCGAGTCATAAAAAGCTTCCTCTCATGGTCGAGTCATTCATTGAAGGAGCGACTCCCGTGCAATAGCTTCCGAATCGCACTCATTCGACTTTGTTCGTTTGGCTTGCCAGGTCGATCCAGATTGAACACGCTGCAGTTTTGCGCTTCAGCCTGGGATAGTTGAAGAGTGTCATGTCAGCCGGCAAGCGACTTCTCTGGATTGTTGTGGTCAGTCTCTGCAGGTTCCTGCGACCCGGACTTCATAGTTCCGGCTTGCGCGATTGATCGATAGATTCCTCAAAATCCGGTTTCCTTGAGCTCTCCGGATGGCGGCGTCATCACAGCTTTCGGCATTCGCCTCAACTTTCCGCCTCAACTATCACGGATCCTGCTTGTTTCCCACGACATTACGCGGCTCCAGGTTGTTCGATACAACGACTAGGATTCTATATAAATGAGCAGTGTTCCCGCATGGGCCTCAATAGGAAAATCACAATTCTTCATGTAGAAAAAATACTATGGTAGTTGCTATCATAGAGAGCGTCTCGATCATCGGACCGCTCCGAGAAGATAAACGAAGCTCTCGGACTTCCGGAACTATCTCCCTGGACTCTCTGCTCTCGTCGGAGTTGGCACTCTGGAGTTCAGTGAACATTGTCCTCGTGTGTTTCTTTCGCTCGCTTGATCGTTTCCCTGCTAAGTCCGAAGTCCTCTGTGTCTCGGACTCATAACTAGGTTTTCTCTGCTTCGCTCGAACACTTTCCTGGAATGAAAGCGATCGAATAGAGCAATGTATTCGCATGACTGTAGGACCTTGAGGCTCCCGGAATGACCACTACGTGTCTTTTTTCTCGTCGTCCTCTTCAGTCAAGACATCGAGGGCATCCAAAGCGTCGCCTTCAGCGAAACCTCTTCTTTTCTTCTTGAGGGAGATGCAGCGCGTTTGCCATTTGATGCAGAAGTAGACACAAAGGCACGACAGAGCCAGTTGGAACACCAACCAGCCAACGATGTTGAAGACTTTGGTGGACTCGAACAGTTTGAGTCCGAATTTGATGCATACGAGGGCTTCAGTCATCATGATGGCTCCGAATACCCAGCATTGAGTGCCCACTCGTTTGACTCGGGTGTTCGTTACATAGCTGTAGAACTGGCGCACGGTCGGCGCGACGATTATCGAAATCAGGGCAAGTCGAGCCAAAGACAGAGGATGCTCGGGAGGAACTTCGAATATATGTTTCAGAAAGAACGTATTGAGCTCAGTTATCTGCCAGAAGATGACCAGTTCAGTCACCGCGAGGATGCGGAGATAGCTCGAACTTGGATCGAGCCAGCTGAGTTTCGTCACAGATTCTGGGGTGAATTGCAACACGGCCCTCCTCAATTTCCCTGATATGCTGTCGATGTCTTTGATGCACTCCCATTTGTAGGTTCGCATTTCGAGGAAGCGACATATCTGCATGCCGAACCAAATGCCCAGTCCGTTGCAGACGAGAACGTCTAGAATGACGGCGTCCCACCAGCATTCGACGAAGTTCGGCAGCAGATGCGCGAATGCCATTTCGGTGATTTCCCAAGTGACCGAGATCGTCCAACAGATTCCGTAGTGGCGAATCAGAACAGCCTTCATGGTCCAGCCGAAAAAGTGGCCTACTACGAAAACGTCGAGGTGTGACCAGATGTTCTCCAGTGTGATGTTCCAACAGTCGACGCCGTACTCTTTTTCCGAGTCAATGTGGAAATACTTCAGATCGGGGAAAAACCAATACTGGATCTGCCGCAGGTTTTCAAAACTTTGGAAGAGAGCGATGATCAGGAACATGAGGTAGAGAACCGACATACCGAAAACCATTCGCCAAACAGCAGGATGTGGTCGCGTAAATGGACCATTGGGAAAGGCCAGCACGGAGATAATCATGAAGAAAAAGAAGACGCAAAGAAGTCCATCCCATAAGTTGTCCTCCAATATCTGATCATCTCTCGTGAAAGCGAAATATATGAGGAAGGCTATGAAGGCCAACAGGAGCGAGATCGTGTGCGGCTTATAGAAAATTGTGAGACACACGTCGTCCACTCGTCTCTCGTTGATTTCGTCGAAGGCATCCAGACGGATCTGACGCCTGCAAGACGGTCCGCATTTCGGAGCATCAGCCATATCTCCGCTCTCGACCCTGGAAACGAGAATGATATCGCGTTGAAGGCATATCCTTTCCGACGAATCGAATGATGAGATATCGAAGTGTAGGGAAACCTCCGATTGGAACGAGAACTAACGTATGGTCGGGCTTGTCGTGTGGAATCTACGCCTACGATCACTGAGTCTTTCATAGAATAGGGAACGCCGCAGGCAGGGCTGCACACGCAATCTGGAGGGACAGCGATTCTCCGAAATCGGAGTCGTCGATTTGAGCGATGATCTCGTTCGATTAGGACATGTCGGACGATACCTTGAACACAAATTCGTCATCACGAGATTCACCGAAGATTTCTAGGAGGTATGAAGCAACGCATGGTGTTGTCATCTCGCTTGAATCCATCACAACTCTAATCGTTGTCTCAGTAAAGGAGCTAAATGCCTCTCGCGACGAAGGAGGGAACGTTCACGTGCGTCAGAATCTCGTTCAAGTCGATTAGGAGGGTCGAGCGCAACAAACTATTCGCGTCAAACTACGATGTCGCTCAGAGCCGAAGTCGCTACCTCAAAACTTGTTTCAGGCATGGGAGACTCGGATATACAATAAAGACAGTTTCCGAAAATCGTACGGCATATTTCAAAGCAGAATGCATAACTTATCGAAGCTCACCCCCTACTCAGCTGCTTCTCTGGATTCGGTCGCTCAGCACATGGGTCTCGCTTGACGTTTATGCTCGGAGCCACTGGGGTGCCGAACGAAGTTAAGATCGTCAGCGAGTTCAACAACGCGTGATGTGCTGAATAGAAATGTGGAACACGGGCACCGCAATCATCAGTGGTAGAGGGGAAGCCGCAAGCCGCAACGACGTAACAACAGCAGCAGCACAGCTCGAAACAGAATAACAGCAGCAGCGCACAGCGCTCGGCAGAGAACAACACTGACTCAAGGAAGTGGCGTCTGCGAAACGAAACAACTACTGCGCTCTCCCTCACTCTCACAGCTCTCACAAGTCACAATATTTACGCTGTCTTGCAGACGACTTTGCAGACGATATTCACGCTGTGTGTGTGGGAGAAGTGGGGAAAACAAAGAGAAGAGCAAAGCCAGCCAGGAGGGAGCACACGTGCGGTAGATTTCAATTGCTTGAGCACATTCTGTATTTCAACGCTTTCTGAAAGCTGCGATCGGATAAGATGCCGAGGCACCGCAAGCGGCGATTCATCGACCCGAGGAAGTCTGTGACGTTCGAAGTCGTGCCACGGAATCAGGTAAGAGTGTAGTAGTTCCGTCCAGCCTGCAGCCGTGGATCTGTTGGTATCTCACTCAGTCTCATGCGATTTGTATTCGTGAGGTAGACCGATGTTAGAATCAAATGTTCCCTCGTCCTCCCCAGTCCTCATCTTGTTTCCAAGTTCCAACCTTATAATGATGCGTCGTATCAGGCTCCTCCTGGGCTCTTCTAGCTCCTCTCGAGCCGAACTTCAATCCAATCGTCATGTCGCCTGAGGTCTCCGGCATGATCTCTCGCGCGATGTCCCCGTGAGTCGTGACTTGAGGTTCTCCGGGGCCACCCCTTATCTATTTCTGAGATGAATCCGGTCTATGCCGGATTTTGGGATGAGGGGTGATCACCTAGAGTCCTACAACACTTGCGTCTGATCCCCCGAGGATCGCTGCTCGGAGCTCACTCACTGTCATTCAGAACTCTTGAATCACGGAGCCCAACAGCTGATTTTCAAGTCGACGATGGCAGGCCCCGTCAGTCTATTCGTCTCTCGAGTGCCTATCAAGAACATGCTCGATGAACGAGAACGACTATCCCGCTCGTCCCTCCGAATACCTGTCGCTATTTTCTCGGTGAGGTAAACTTTTCGTTGAAAGAGGTATCTCCTCCCAGGTGGATCCATTGGTCGTAGATGAGACTGCGCCGAAGAATGTCCTCGTGGAAAAACGAACGAAAAGGATCATAGATACGGATTCCCATGAGCCCAGGAAGCCTGCTGACGAGGAAAAAAGGTGAGGGAATAGCTTCCATAGTTTGACATGGCTTTTTCGGGATAAACCAGAACTCGTAGCCCTAAAGCAAGTCCGATCTTCCTCCAGACTCGAAGAGCAGCACAAGTATGGAATCTATTTCGACGACGACTACAACTATCTCCAACATTTGCGGGATGTCCATGTCCTTGGCACAATGGAAAAGATCGTTCGTGTGAATAAGGACGGGATCCAGGTCAGTTTGATCTGGAATCGACTCGGTATCCGGCCGCTGGATTGAAGATGTCAATCGACTGGAGGCGACGTCTAGAATTTATGCGTGTTGATTTTCAGATGAGAATCAGCGAAGGCAAGAAAAGCGGAGACGATGTCGACGAGAAGGAGCATGTCGAACTTTCGCCGAGGAAGAGTCAAATCCTTCTACCGTCTTCAGTTTTCGCTTCCCACGTAGAAGAGCGTGTGGGACATCTGCACAAGGGTCTGACGCATGCAGGTCCGCAGCCGGATTGGGATCCGGATATAATGGCTGCCCTCGACGACGATGCTGTGGGCTCCGTTGAGGCAGAAGATGCGCTCGAGGATGATTTCGTAGCCTTGGCGTCGGGAGGCGCGAACTTGATCGAAGATCTCGGAGCGGGCGATACCGAGTTGTCAACAAGAAGATTCTACTTCGTGGAGGGAAAAGGTGAAACCACATCGCCTGACGATGAGGACGAGTTCTTCTTGAGCTCCGATACCGAAAATTATGGAGAAGATGAGTCTTCGAGCGAGACGGCGAACAACGACGACATGAGAATCAATAAGATTCATAGGAACTCACTGCTCGCTCGCTCAGCCCTAGAGGAAACTCGAAGCAGATTCACAAACTATTCGTTGAGCAGCTCGGTGATGACTCGAACTGGAGGATTGAAATCACTAGATGAACAATTCGAGGACATGTTCGACAAGGAGTACAATGAGTGCGATATTGGAGCTCTCGACGGCGAAGCTATAGAGGGACGCCTGCCCCTCGGATCAAGCACCTTGAGCAGACTAGCTGATCGATATCAGAATGAAGTTCGACTTAATCGGAAGGAGGTCGATGATTCTCTCGGTGGAATACAAGACGACTTGAGAACCCGAGTGCTCCGTTCGTTGGATCGGACAGAGACCACCGAAGAACTCCGCTGTCTTGATAAAGATCCTGATCTAGCCGAGCAGAGTTGGGACTGCGAATCAATTCTTTCAACTTACAGCAATATTCTAAATCGACCCACAGTGATAGAACTCGGCAGAAAGACGAGCGCGGTGCAGCTCAGCTCACGCGGTCTCCCTGTTGAGAACGACGGACTCTCGAGGAAGAATCTAAGACAGCTCGATGGTGGATATCCTCTCAAATCCGAGGATTACGCGAAGTCGGTTTGTAGCAGAGCGAGTCTTGTCTCCGCGAAGCGGCCCAAGGATGAGTCCTCCATTGATCGGAAAACGCGGAAGAATCAAGTTAAAGACTTCCGGCGGGAACGTCGAGCAGAGAAAAAGCAGAGCAAACAAGCCTTCCGAGAAGAGGAGTCTCGGCAGAGAATCCAAGAGATGAATGTTCGGAGCGGTCTCCAAGGTCTCAAACTTTATTAACCGTTTCGTTTGGGGCCGCCCCAACGCAGTTCGTCATGTACATGGAATACATTATCATCAGTCGTTATAAACGGTGCGTCTTTCAACGGAATTACAGGTGTCTTCTTTCCACGGACCTACAGGCGTCTCTTTGCTGTGTTTATGCATCGATGACTCATATCTCTCTAGTTTCTTCCGGAACAAATGTACGGAACTTTTCCTCAGAGTCCATGCAGAATGCAAGACATCACTTATAAGTATTGTACCCAAGTTCCAGCAAGGAAATATCAGGCTGTAATACCGCTGTAGTTTCGGCTCCTTGCCGCCGTAAGGCTCAACCGACCCCTCAGGCTCCGGAATACATCGAAGGTCTTGCTTCAGAGCCTTCGCAGACATTGTTCAACATGATACCCTTCCTTCTGCGTCACCCGCCACCAGCGTCTCTCTGCATCTCAATACTGAATCACACCCGTCCATTGGGCTCGAGTTGAATTCAACCGTTTATGTCAATCGCGTGAATTATCTGTGCTACTTTCTTTCACCAAGAATTCGCAAGATATGGAGGAACAGATTCAGGATGTCCATATAGAGGTCAACCGTAGCCAGCATGTAGTCCTCCGCGGAAGTCCTTTGCATTATGAGTTGCGTATCGACAATGATGAAAACACAGAAGAGCGCTGCGCCGAAAACTGAGACCACGAATTCGCCAGAAGAAGACGGGAACAAGGCATTCATGAACTGCCCGCAGACCAAGACGAGAAGAAACGACAGTAGCCTGCAAGAGAGTCACGAAGATTTAAGACACCAAAACTCATGTGATCCATTGAATCCTCCGAATCGACATGCATCCAGATGGTCTCGCCGGAGCCAACTATTCTCATTCTATCCGGGTATCCGCAATCGCGTTCGGAAATCCGTTTCCCGTTGCTGGTATGCTCCTGCGCGAATCCAGAGGTGCTCACTTTTCGAGCCTCGGAGAGTTGCAGGATACTGGCAGCGGCGCGGTGGAGCGTGGATGTAGCTCAACGGTGTTTTGAGGGGAGAATAATTCGAGGGGAGGTCCGCTTTATCTGGCTCCCGGCATCAAGGCTCTGTCAGAGCTCCCACAAAGCTTTTCCGGGAGTTGGGAGAGTCTCAAACCCGAGGCATAAGAACGGAATCCTCGAAGCGCTCGTCTCATTTCACGAGACTTATACATGCTGTAAGTAGCTCTGACTAAACGATAAAGTGAAGTCGAGCACAGCCTGGTACTGTTTTTTTTCTGTGAGGCATTAGCGAACAAGTGATGTCACCTACACAGCTGGCATGGTCGTGAAGTCTTTCCTAGTTTGGAAGGTATAGGCTGTCAAAGCGGCAGTAGCTCCGAGCGTTAATAGGAATGCTTGCAGGACAACGAGCTGATCGTAAAACGAGACCACGACGCTTATGGTGTAGGCTTGAAGAACTGTCTGTAAGGCGAAAATTATACATCGCTTAGCCCTACGGAGACACCGACGTATTTCTCATTTCTCATTCACCGATCGATGCCAGCAGACTGTTATATTGAATCCCAAGAGCAGAATTTCAAGTTTTCAACCGACATAGATCCCCAGCAACACGTAATTCCTAGGCGTCTCCCGCCGGTTAATGATCAGGGCGAACAGAGTGATCATTGAGCAAACGAAGCTCAGGGGCACCATCCATTGATTTTCGCTGATGAATAATTTTACGGCCGGGATCGACATCGACGTCGCCGTGAGTAACACCGTCGCGAGCAGCTGCACCGATAGGATGCCGTAAACCTTCCGCAAAAAGCCTGAAAATAATTCATTGCTCAAAGAACAGACAAAATACTCGTGCGATGATCGTACAAGCTGGTATGACTGACTGAACAGCTGTGCAAAGTGGAAAGCTCACCCATGCGGATGACAACATTCGCTTTCGCGACGCAATTCCTGTAAGCGAAGTCATCTTGCAAGCTCGGCCGCGTGCCGTCCTCGGCGTCCATTAGGGGCTCCCGGAGCTCCATGACACGGATTTGAGCAGTCCCCAATCAGCGTCTACTCAATTACAGCCTAGCAGAGATCGCTGGGCTGCGATCCACAGGAGGATATGAGATACAAAGTAGTGTTGTGCTGCTGCCGCAACTCACAATCAGTCGTCTGCTATTATCCGGAGCGGGGTTTTCAACGCGTCACCCTTATTTTCCCGGGAAGGCTCTTCCCCCTTTTTGGTCATCGGCTGTGACTCTTTTCCCCCGTCACGGTGGATCTCATGTCGGTATATGACTCCGAATCAGTTTCGAAGAATGAAAGCGGCGCTCACGTGCACCTCCTCCCTCTTCTGTGGAATGCGTATATTCCTCGAAAGCTCCCCGTGCTTCTGATCGAAGGAGATCTGGCGGAAGTATTTTGACATTTCATCTTTGCTATCCAGCGGGGTCTTCTCATTGAATTTATCCGAGAGCGCAGGAAGAGATCGATTTGTGCATGATGGAGTAGTAGAGTTTCCGAGATCTAATGCGCCTAATGCCTACCTCAATCTGCCGATTCCAAAAAGGACTCGTCTCACCCTGGAGGGTCAGGAGACTAGGTGGTTGATGCCTTCGCTGATGAATGTCACCCCCAACTCGCGAACGAAGCTCGGATTTTTTGTGGGAAGTGCTCTGAGCGGCGTCACCAATCGGTATCTCCAGCTAGAGCCCCGGCCAATGAAGAATTCCTGCTCGCTTGGTAACCACGTCTCCGATAGCCAAGTTGTTCACTATGCGGATTCTCTCCGAGTTTGTCGCTGCGAGCTTTCTCCACGAGCCGCAGCCGACTGCTTTGTCGATCAGAGTCCCTTCTCACATCTGATACGAGACTGAGGCAAACTCTGAGATTTGCTCTGCCTGAAGAGATCCTTGTGCAAAGTCCGCAAATCGTATGCCTCTTACGAGAAGCATTCGTTCTGCCGTCTCTCATACCGTGCTAATAGCCGGTTAGAGCCGTCTAAGGCGATAACCTACCGGGGATGACAAAATCATTACAAAAGAAAGTTTGGTGGAAATCGATTGGAGAGAGTTTTCATCGGTCACCGCATTCATATATTCTGGAATCGAGATTGACGGAATCCGGAACAGATGTCCCAAAAACAAGAGGAAGGCCGATAAAAACGAGTACATTTCGAACTTCCCACGATCTTTTCACTTTCTTACGCCCACCAGGTGTTCGAGTTTGAGACTCATCTCGATCCTGCTCCGCAGAGAGCTCTCAGGGAGGTCGACATCTGTAGTGCGTGCGCTGAGAAGCTCGAGATGTGGCAAATACTCTTGCTCTCCGCCGTTTTGCACCCGAATCACGGACTCAGTTCTCCGAAATCGAAGTATTTGGTGTACGATCACGAGAATGCGATAAAGTTGTTGCATCTACTGAGGTTGGTATTTTGATTGATCTGGAATTTTAAAGGAAGAAAGAGCCCCCAGAAAGCGAGCGGATGTAGCTTTCAAAAAATTATTTTCAGACATATTCGCACATTTCGCCGCCTTCGGGCTTGATACGCATCTTTCGTTGTTCGAAGCATGTTTTCGCGAATATATCCATGCAATTAGTACTCATACAAGGATACAAGTGTAACTCTCTCAGATGAGCCTCAGCTCTGGCGGTCTTTCTTCTCCGTCGCCTGTCCAACCTTGCTTGAGACATTTTCACTCAAGTGCACGCCAAATCGAGACCGACGTTCCTAATCCCAGCGATAGCTCGGCTGAGGCTGAGAGTGTTTGCAACGTTCTCGGTCCTTTTCCGCGGTAAAACGCTTAATGGCTCCGATAAAGAAGATACTCCTCAAGTCTCCGAGTCTTACTTCGCTCTTCGGAGAGAGAGTCTGACTGCCCTTTCCCCGGAGACGATTCTCACCCGCTGGGGATCTTTGATGAAGTCGGTGGAGTACTTCGCCGGAAACTTTAAACTTTGCAGAACTTCTTGAGCGGAGAGTTGGAACTTACCGCTGCGACGTTCGTCCCAGCAAAGCAGATCGTGTTTTTGACAGGACTGTGCAAGCCAGTCCCCTTGCGAGACGTAGCAACTCTTTTTCCCGGCATACATACGTCTGCATGACAGCCCTCGAGTAACACGAACTGCCAATCGATAAGTCAAGCCCAAATAATCACTAATAATGAAACTCCTTCCCATGAGGCTTCAAGCAGTCCCTCGATTGGAAGAATTTCTGAACAAAAATTCCGGCTCCTTTAAGCTCGGCGGTTTGCGAGATGTCATGCGAGGGAAAGCGGGAGGAGAGACGATAATATCCTTCGAAGACAGACTTCTACTGATTCTCGCTCCCTTCGTGTCTTCTGAGGTTAAGCGCTCGTCGTCGTCCCGGTACATTCATACGCTCCGCGACAACCGACGGTCTCCTTTTTCATTCAAACAAATACATGGAATCGTACCAATCGTTGTGCATGTTCTGGAACATGTTATCTCTCATTTCTCCGAACATCGCAAGGATAAGTCGATTTCTTCGAAGCATATGTTTCTCACCCACTCGATGAGGTACCAGACCAAACGGCCGATAAATAATCGGTCTAGGGAAGCTTGCTGTGGAGACTGTCTGCTCCAGCTCCCGTTTTCGCGAGATTCGTTGCGAGAAACGTTTGCTACTCGCAATACTTGTTCCACGGGAGACTTCCCAGTTTCGAACACCAGGAGCCATGTATACGGTTCCTTCAATATTCTAGCATCTCGCGCTCATTTGGAAAAGTCTTCAGCTCTTTCGAAGTCCGTCCTAACAGGACGTGCTCCGAGACTTCTCAAAGCCTCCTGATTACCTGATTTGAATGGGATGAGGAATCACCGGGCCTTCTGGACTAGTACCGAATCAATCTCTCACTGCGAGTTGCTGGGGCAGACGCGAGAAAATCGACATCTAAGGTGGATAATTTGGTATGAGCCTTCTTATCGGCGGCGCGCCGAGCCCTGAGAAGGAGGGAAACCAGGCGATCGGCACATTGCTTTCATCTCCCTTGAGCAGCAGACGGCCGCAGGACTCTTCACCTCTCCCTGTGTATACGGAGATCAGAAAACGAGAGGAGAAAAAATTGCATAGCCTAGGAACTGACAAGTCCGCCATCGCGAGTCGGATTCCGTCGCTTCCGCTGCTCCAACAAGGGACGATACGAAAAGCGTGATTTTCCGCAGATCTAACCAGTCAGTAGCGATCGTCTTGAGAGACACAGTCGTTCGGCATGCGCTCAACGATCAGGCTTTGTTGGACATCTTTACGATCCCCACGCGCTCAGGGCTGACATTATCACTGGAAAACAAGAAGATCATGCGCCTCGGATTCTCAACACAAGGTAAATAGACCGAAAGCGCCTCCCTCTTGCAATCTGCCGGAAGAATCTAACCCCCTCACAACAATATGTGATCTGAATCATAACGGAACGAGTCATGAGCATTCTATTCTCCTTCCGTTCGACTTGAAAAGCCTCTGAGACTCGCTCCGACGAGTATCCGTCCCCTTGTTGCTCGTTCGAAGGACGACTGAAGTTCAGAGAGCTTTGAAAGTCTTCCAGGAGACACGCGAGGGTTTTCTGTTGAAGTTGAGAATTTTGTGCGGGGTGGGACGCCGCGCATCATGCGGCTCTTATTTGGCGGGCTCGATCATCCTGCACGGCTCTATTCTGGTTCAATGATAGAATTATATAATGACGGTTACCACGATAGGTACACCGCCCCTTTGCTTTTCGAGCCGGGGATCCCACTTCGATGGCATTGATTGTTCATTTCTTGGATAGTCAGCATGCCGACTCGAGTTCGACTTGTATGGAGAGGTTTATCTCCTCCTTAGGTACTTCGATCTTCTCTGTTTTTCATGAAGATTCTATTAATAAGACAGTTGCAAAAACACTCACCAGGGATTCCTGTACACGCCTCCGTCGGAATGGAGTTCAAGAGCACTGCGAGACCGTTTTGAATGTGATATAACATCGATATGAATACGACAATTAGGATTGTTGATCCTTCCAGGCCATACGAGAGTTCTGTCGGGACCCCACCGAGTCTTGCCTCAAGAGATAATCATTCTCATAGACGGAATATGCGACGCTCTGACCAATAAGGTAAACGAGTGTTGCTCTCGATATCAGACTTGCACGAAACGAGGATGAGACGTATCAGCAACTATCCCGATGATTCCTCATCTAGATTTCGTTCTTCTTCGACTGCGAGCTCCAGCATCATCTCACGGCTAATATTCCGCTATATCAGCAAGTGCAATCAGCTCAGGTGAAGAAAGCGAAGCACATCTAAAAGTGAATTAAGCCATGAGGCTCGCTCTCCACGGCGATATTAGAAGTCTCACGTCATTCCTTCGCAGACAATGCGCGTCATGCGAGATAGAAGAGCGAACATTATTATCCACGAATACTCATCCGATTCAACTATCGGGAGAATCTCAAAAATGTGCGTGAATGGACTTGGCGAGGCGCATCCGAACGAAATTGTGAGTGGTAGTTATCGGGATTATCATTGTGCCCCATGCTAATCAAGCCCGGGCGAGAGGTAGGGGTCCCTATGAGAGGTATCGTAGATCACCGTCGCAGCCAAACTACTTTAAGAGCGGGATGGACGAAGAGGAGTAACGCGCCGGACTTGCGGGGTGTGGCTCGAAGAGTGACTACTTAGACAGAGGCTCTGTTCCAATCGAGCGGTCCATATCATTTTCATTCTGGAAGGCGGCAAGCCGTTCTTGTCTTCCGATCCCCTCATGAGGCATTCCAAGATGCTACGTGGTATACTAGAATGGGAACCTGTCCTCATAGAGAGAAAGAGCATATTGCTTCCTTCCGAAAGGACGATACATCGAGTGATATCTTGCTAAATATAGAAAATGAAACAAAACGAGAGTAGCCGTGGAATCCGACAATCTTCTCATTGGAGATCGGAGCTTGCGCTTCTATCCCTCAAATTCCATGGGCTTCTGGCATAAATACCTTACATATGTGAAGGGATGCGAGTTGTTCAGATCGTCAGACTCAGAGAGTTGTTGTAATTGTGCTCCCAGATAGCTTCGTCCCGAGAGCATTCTACTTAGCATTCAACCTTTCTTTCTGAACGCAAAACTCAGGAACGACAGCTTGGCTCTTCCGGGAGGACGCACTGCCATTTTATCCTAGGGCTCCCTGGTCTCTCCGGACGTTGCTCCTCAATGATTGAGCTTTCCTCCTACGAGACAGTGAAACAATTATATTAACAACAAATATCCAGAGGGTCGTTCAGAAAATACACCATCGCAATTCCGCGGAAAAAGCATAGTGATGAAGGCGAGGCCCGCTGATTAGCACCGCATACTCGGGCGGCTCAGCGAGCGCGAGGAAACACGTCTCCCCTGCTTCGTTCCAGGTGAAAGAATCATCGGAGAGTGTTTCCTCGGTTAATAAGATCCATCGTCTGAGGCATCCATCCAAAATCGCCCAGCCTTGTACAACGCCAGGTCATCTCGGCGCTGATGCATCCAATCTGAGAGATGATGTGGAGGCTCTTCGATCACTAGTGACAACTCAGATCTCTGCTCTGAATCGGCTGCATCAACTCATAGAAAGGTAGGCTCCTGAAGGTGGGCTCTAAATCTGGCTTTCGAACAGCGTCCCTTAGCTCCTACTTTGCAGATGCGGACTGTGCATGAGCGCAGCGCCCGGGAACTCCTGCTCCAGTCATGTATGCTTCCCAGGTGTCCAATGCACAGAGACTCCGTCAGGTCCCACTTGCGGCCCATGTCCAGCAGGTCTCCTTGGAGATGGTGTCAAGTGCAGACCCTCGACGACATGCCGGGATCGCCCCTGTTATCCGGGTGTGTCGTGCTCAGGTTCGTAGAGCTCATCCACTGTGAAAGGCGTTTTAGCCATTTCTGGGCTTTGATGCTCAAGGACATATCGGCGACTGAGCCGCAGCCGGGTCATTCTTGAATTTGATTTGGCCAGCTCTGACGTGGATGGAAAGTCTCCATGGTTACCACAAAGCATGCATTCAGATGGTACAGTGCAGATGCGAACCCATCGGATAGGATAGGATAGGAGAAATCGAACCCATCGAATAGGATAGGAGAAATCGAATCTAATAAACTCGGGAGGAACCTCTCTTCGCAGACTCGGAGAGGGGCTTCTCTTGCGGTCCATGTCCCCACGGGATGAGGGGTGACGGCGCGACATGTCGTTGGGCCAATCGATGCAGCGACCTACCTTGCCACCCTGGTGTCAAATGCACGAACATCGATACTTCGCCAGGTTTTCGGTGAGCCATTCGACGTTGAATTCGGACCCGACAACCGTTCAAGTGCCTCCGTCCGGAATTTTCCGGCTCTCTGGGAAGACTCTCGGATACTTGAGGGGCCGCATTCTAATCCTTGTCCTCCTCCAACGGTGTCATCATTCCGGAGCCCGATTACTCCCTTATAGCTCTGTGTAGTCGGTTTCACTAAGCATCCGGAGGGGCTTGAGCTCGCCATTGACCTCTATACTGTGATTTTGTGCGATCAATTCCCTCCTCCGGCCTCGTTTTCACCCTTGATCTACACCATCGCGCAGAGTGACAGACGTGGTGATTCTCGGATAGACTTTCCGAACGGCCATTTCGACCACCGCATCGGCGCCACTCTGCACGGCTGGCGACTGCCGTGACTAGATAAACGCCTGGAGAATGCGTCCCAATCTGCCGATTCGCTTGGGGAGGCCGAAAGTCAAATGTTCAAAGCTAGGAGCCAGCTACTAGCTCCAAGACGAATCTACCTGAAGTCTCTTCGCAGGTGCGGTCAATGTCCCGAAGGAACCGTCGGAGACGGAACTGAATGCGCAGACATTGACGAGTGTAGTCTGTATCAACCCTGCTTCCGCGGTGAGGCGAGCGGAATGTTCCTCTATCCTTGCTTTGCTCGAGAATCAAAGCTGCAGTAAGCTCGAACTTTGTTGCATTTCAGGCGTGGCCTGCGTGAATCTCAAGCCGGGCTTCAGCTGCGGCTTGTGTCCTCCTGGATATTCCGGCAGCCGCATTGAAAGTTCGTCTGGTCTGGTTCTCCTTTTTCATTGCTTCGTAGAATGTCGTGATTGTGGCGGTCGTCCACCAGTCAGATACAGCTGGACCGAGAGACCCCCTATCACGGCCCGCAATGATCTCGAACGCATGAAAGACTTTGAAGAGCATTTTCCCCTCGGGATTGGGGGTTTCCACGGGAAAATTATCAGCCCTAATCATTCCTCCTACCTATTGGGACTAGTGTTCAATGAGTGCCGAATTCTGCTCACCAATAACGATAATTCGCATGCGGAAGGATTGCCGTTTTGCTCTTTGAAGAAATCTCCCAAGGTGGCTTTTATTCAGGCAACGGGAACGAACAGGCTCGTTACATGAAGCAGCAATGTTTTGATGAAAACGAATGTGATGATGGAAACAACGGTGGATGCGTTGAGAATTCCTTGTGCATCAATACTCTGGGCAGTTACCGCTGCGGAGACTGCATTGAAGGTTTGTCTCTGGGAGGTTGACCGAGAAACTTCATAAAACGAAGACTTCGGCGCTTTTTCGGAAATTGGAGACGTTCTACAAATATGTCGGAATATCCTGAAACCGACGCATGCGGATGAACTCTCCGAAACCTCGGGAATATTCCAGGTTTCATCGGAAACCAGTCTGTTGGGTGTCGACCACGCCCAGGACTGTGTCCAGACGGCACCGAATGCGACGGCAACGCAGAATGCTTCATGCGCCGAGGGAGCACGAGGTGCGTTATGAGACGTAACTCTAAATATGGAAGACAGACCCTCGGAGCATGGATGCTCACTAGGGAGGGCGAAACGGAAATCTCCATTTGAATCCGCAAGGAAGAACATATGACTTATCTGGCAAGGATCCGACGAGAGGGAAAGAATATAACGCTCCCGATCAATCACTTTCCCTTTGTTCATGGCGATCGCGTTCGTTCGGACGATTGTGATTCCCAAAATAACTTCACTTTTGAGGACTTGCTCAGATTGTGACCGTCTAGCTCTGTGAGGAATGAGGAGGGCGGCGGAGACGTAGATCGACCGCATATGGATCTCGTGTTGCTCAGGTGATCTTTCCAGATTTCAATGTCGGTGCAAAATAGGCTTCGCCGGGGACGGGCGGATGTGTGCACCCGATAGAGACATTGATGGATGGCCCGACTTCACCTTGCCTTGCTCGGATAAAAGGTGCAAAGCTGACAATTGTCCCAACATACCGAACTCCGGACAGGAAGACGCCGATGGAGACAATCTCGGGGACGCTTGTGACCCCGATGCCGACAACGACGGCGTGGCGAATTATCCAGATAATTGTCCTTTCGTCCCGAACGCCGACCAGAGAAACACAGATCTAGCAGGTGGGATATGCTCTTACGGATTCTCTCCAGAAATTCAGATCCACCGAGAGTGCCCGATACATGACGAATCTGTATAACGCTTCTTGGTGAAATTCAAGGTGTTGACAACTGGGGTGACGCTTGCGACAACTGTCCTCTCGTCTATAACCCCGACCAAATTGACACTGATCGGGACGGTCAAGGCGACGATTGCGATCCTGACGCTGACGGCGATGGTGTCCCGAATCATGGTGATAATTGTCCTTACGTAAGGAATTCGGATCAGAGTGATCGAGACGGTGACGGGTGAGCTGAGCGTAGAAAGTGATCAAAGGCTCATTTTGACCGTACCGACGACAGTCTGTTTCATTTAATCCGAATTCGTATATCGTATATCAGATTGGGAGACGCCTGCGACATCTGCCCTTTGTCAGTGAATCCAAATCAAGAAGACGTGGATCAAGACCTTGTCGGTGATGCATGCGATAACAATATCGATAGGGATTTCGACGGTGAGCCTTGGTGATTGCGTCGAAAAATATGCGAGAATATCCATGTACCCGTCATGTGAACATAGGTGTCAAGTCCTGGTCGTATGAATATAATTCCCCCGAAATGAACCCTCACCGTCGACGGGAGTCACGAAGCTGGCATTTTCCGGTAGGAATCCAAGACGATGCCGATAATTGCCCCGACGATGCGAACAGTGATCAGCTCGATACCGACGATGATGGACAGGTCAGTATGTAGGTACTTCGGGAATGAAATATTCCGGGGCGATTTGCCTCTTTGAATTATACCGTTAATGAGCAGAGCGATAGTATTCAGAGTAAGAGGGTGGTATTATGTTGTACTCTGAGGTCATGGTGTAGAAATTGATCGTGTAATGGGACTCGACTGATGCCGGAATCCGGTAGAGGTGGTCGCGTCCACGGACGCTCCCGCAAGAGACTCTCACATGAACCCTCTCTCTGTTCCGCAGGGTGATGTTTGTGACTTCGATAAGGACAATGATGGGATCCGAGACAACATCGACAATTGCCCTCTGGTATTCAATCCCGACCAGATAGATTCTAATGTGACAGGTCTGTACTGAGTCCCCCAGCGCGTCTCGATCCGCGTTGAGGGCTTTTCACGGACGTGGAGAACTTGTTGCTCGAGAATTCTGTCCGCGTGTTCAAGGGAATGAGATCTGAGGATCCTGGCATGAATCGAACAGGTGTCGGTGATGCTTGCAAAGGCGATTTCGACGGTGACGGGATCGGTGATGACGATGATGTGTGTCCGGACAATAGACGGATCTATGCGACGGATTTCAGAGCATACCAGACCGTTGTTCTCGATCCCGAAGGAGACAGTCAGAACGATCCTCATTGGGTGAGCCGCTCAGATAGATCGACACCCAGTAAACGGGATCCTCTTCAAATTATCATGGGAAGAACACGCACCACAGCTGGAGAGTTGAGACCGTGACGCCTGGGGATAGGGGACTGGCGATCAAGCATTAGCCAATCGACAACAAGGTCGCTCAAGTTGCGGGATGGAATCCGAGCATCCGGCTGATGTCGTCCGCCTGAATTCCCCGCAGATAATTTACAACAAGGGCGCGGAAATCGTGCAGACGCTCAACTCGGATCCGGGCCTTGCCGTCGGCTACCACAAGTTCGGCGGTGTAGATTTCGAGGGAACATTCTTCGTCGATACTGCAACTGACGATGATTACGTCGGATTCATCTTCAGCTATCAGGTTTGGAAGCCTATCAGACATACCCTAATCATTAGAGATCATTAGATCATCATACTCCAACAGAATCCACCGGTGCGGCGTCGGGATTCTGCGCGGTTCGCACCGACTGCCGTTGATCTCTGACTGATCTATGGTAGCCATCAAATACCGTGGATTTTTGGTAGGCATTCCGTGCATGATCCTTGCCATGAGGAAAGAATGGATAAAGATCCATCGGATGATGTCGGGGTGTTTTAGCGGTCGCTAAAAAAATTCGGCTACTTCTATCTGTATCCGATCATATGCGGGCGGACGATAGCGAAACGGGCCGGAAACGAATGTTCGATGCTTGGAGAATCCGATCGGTCTGTCGAGAAGCTATATTCTTGCATGAAATTGCAGGACAATCATAACTTCTACACTGTGATGTGGAAGAAGAAGACCCAAACTTATTGGCATAGCAGCCCGTTCAAGGCCACTGCGCAGCCAGGCATACAGCTGAAACTCGTCCAATCGGAAACTGGCCCCGGGGAATATCTCCGGAATTCGCTCTGGCACACAGGCAAGTTCTTCTGCTGCTCCAGGATCCATGTTTACCGCTTCTGATCTCAACTGGCCAGGTTTACGGGGACAAGCGGAGGCGAACATTCATAATTGAAGCAGCCGAAGCTGCGGTCCTTCGGTGTCGTCTCCGTGAGGGAAAAGGCTCGAGGGATTCGCCTTCCCCTTTCCGCTCTCAGGGATAAATACGACAAGATATCGCCCCGAGCTCGTGCCATGGACATATCTCTGAGGGTCCCATTTCAGGCAACACGACCAATCAAGTTCATCTCTTGTGGAAGGATCCTCGGAACGTCGGATGGAAGGAGAAAGTAGCATATCGGTAAGCCCGATACAGGGCTGATACCCTCGATGTCGAAATGACCGCCTCATGTCAGGCTCCTCCGCCCCCATTGCCTCATTGAGCATTATAATTCGTAATTAATGGCGATCAGAGGGAGAATTCTCATTGACAGGTGGCTCTTACTTCACCGCCCGAACATAGGGCTCATGCGACTCCGGATTTTCGAGGGACAGAATATGGTCGCCGACTCGGGTTGGTCTATTTTCTCTCCTGCTGGAATCCAATCAAACATGTATATGATGATAGATGCATCGATGAATCGTCATCGACGTGATCAGTCGATCCTCCATCAATGATTATGATCCGATTCTCTTTGCCTTTCTCCCCGATCGTATCGAGGGATGACGTACGATACTCCGCATTCTAGGCAACATACTCGATGGAACGCTGAAAGGGGGACGTCTTGGTGTGTTCTGCTTCTCCCAGGAAAATATCATATGGTCGGACCTGGTTTATAGGTGAGTAGATTCTACCATTCCCGAGAGCCTCAATTGTAGGAAGGATGACTGATAGGCTTTCGTGACGTGCAATATGACCTGGCTCGGACTTCTGATCAGGGGAATTTGAAGAACCAGATTGCGAGCGGAGCTATCTAGTCGGACGAAGGACGATGGAGGGCTCATGGCTTGTTGGAGACCACTCCACCGACTGGCTCAATCCATAGGCAAGAATATAGCTCATTGGTATCTCGCTCCCAGCTAGTCGATCAAATAGAAGCTCCATTGCGGAGATGTGAGAATTCCGACGAGACTCCTAAAGTCACATCGGATTCTCATTCGACGCACCCAAATACAAGCGAACTCACAATCAGATGAATACCCCCGATTCACGCTTCGCGCTGTAAACTTCGCGAGCTCAGATAGTGGAACAAGCGTGATCGGGAACATCACTCTCGTGAAGCGGAACGGTCTCCTCCCCGACCTCAACACGAGCGCTGAGAGTAGAATAGATGACACTCACGAGCAGGAGGAGCCTCAATCTGTCTCTCTTCTGAGCTCCAGGGTAGGGCTTCTTATCCTCGGCTCCCAGCAATGCGCTGGGCAACAGACGAGATGGCGAGACATTTCCACCCGAATCGTATACTATGCTGCTGGGCTCTCGGAACAGAAGTGATTTGCGCTTCCTGTCGGGCCCATAGATCATCGGGTGGTGATCAGGGCTTCCTGAAGGCTAATTGGGCTTCGCTTTCGTGGGGCTTGGTCCTTGCTCTAGGCTGCCCACGGGGCTTTCCGGCGAAGTATCAGAATCAAGGAGCGAATAAGTTTGGAGTCGCGGAAAAAAGTTTCCCAGGGATTACAGAGAATGCAAGTCGAGGGTAGTCGATCTTATAATCACAATGACACCATCGGAGAAATGTCAAGGATCACTTCCTGAGTCTTTGGAGAGTCGCAAGAGGGGTCGTCCTCGGCTTCCCGATAAACTCGAACAACATTCTGGGCCACCAATATGAGGATCATTTTCTACTCCTCGCAGGTGCAATGAGGCCATACCCGAGGCTGCATATCGAGATCTTCATTACGACCTCCAGCAACGAGTTCATATGGATCACATAGCCGATGTGAAGATTTAATCAACAGACCCAATAAAATGAAAGGAGTAGCGCCCGCTGAGGGCTACCGAATCGTCTCTTCCGCTGCTCCAAATCAGGGCTGGCGGCACTTATGAAACCTGACTCTTAGTTTACCCATTCTTCTATCGGATCCCCGCCCTCTTGGGGCAGGGGTAGGGACCTCCGCGGAAGCGATCGTCGCGAGAAGGATCAACTTCTGCATCGGGTTCGGAGAGTATCCGATTCTCTGGTACCGGATATCATTGAGTGCTCCTATTCAATTTATCGCCATCAATATTCTGGGAAAGAGGACAGACGACGACAGATGACGTGATCTACAGGCATCGATCTCCTATCTGTGACAGCCAGAGTATCATGTTGTCTCATCATTGACCAAGCCTCTTCCCATCATCTCTCCGTGCCTCTCTCGTCGATTTTCCTCCGATTCGCCAGTCTGTGTGCCAATTTGTGGGCCAATAACTTGCATATCGAAATGAGAGCCGCGATGCGCTCTATGCGTTCAACCCGTCCAGTCGTCCTCCGCGTAATGTGATGTGCATCGAGAGTGCGTGTTCCAACCGGATGGGAGGATATCCGTTAGAGTCGAATCAAAAACCCTGACACAAAATGCAGACAAGTCAATAAGGGCGAAATCGAGTCATCCGCGAGAGCTTCGCGATAAACTTCTCGCACACGCAACCGATTCCCGAGAACAGACCCCGAACTTCCCATCATCTCCAGCCGAGCATGGAAATAGGAAGTGAAGGCTCTTTCCGCATTCCATTCACGAGGAGCTTCGTTAGAGCAGGTCATCAGCGTCCCCATCCCGGAGGCTAAGCACCCAAGGGAATACGCTGTGAGATTTGATCAGCCGGAGAGTTCGACCCGATTCGGAAAGTAGGAAGAAATTCGGCACCTGTTCCTTGATCGAGAAAGCTTTTAGTGGATCGGAAGCGGAGGCAGAGATATTTCCTCTCGGCCAATGCTGGCGGTCGGTTCTGAGCGTGTCCAATCTTGTCGGGAGCCTTACTCGAAAAGAATTCTTGACGAGACTGGAATCTCCGGAGTCTCGCTCTTGGGAGTTGATACCTAGATTACTTCGACAATACCTTGTATCGTCGTTCGATCTCTCACGCTCCGTGAGGTTATAAATCCGGGGCGATTTTTCCCGCGAGGGA
Organism: Galendromus occidentalis; assembly: GCF_000255335.2. Taxonomy (NCBI): domain Eukaryota; kingdom Metazoa; phylum Arthropoda; class Arachnida; order Mesostigmata; family Phytoseiidae; genus Galendromus; species Galendromus occidentalis. The sequence goes on from NW_003803698.1 coordinate 161,532, forward strand.
GACCGGGTCACCTTCTCTAGAGTCTCGATGAGGGCTCGAAATATTGAGCAAAGCTTCGGGACGACTCTCCGGGTAAGTAATATATGCTTGATCAACGAGGACATGAGAGCTTGAAGTTTGCTGGCAACGGCGCGCGTTCTGATCGCATCGTCCGAATGTGTAGTATGAGACCTAGAGGAGGCGCATTACGCAACATTGATGGGGGACGAACATAGAGGGGGACGAACATTCGAAGAGCAAGGAATCATTCCACTTCGAAGAGATTTGCTTCGATTTGATTATCAGTAGGCGGAGAAAACCTCCCTCTATGGTGGCACAGGGCGTTGGATTAATATATATTATTACATTCGGGCCGCGATTCCATCTGTTGTGAATTCGGTTGAGTGGAAGGAAGCTACCCTGCCTTTACCTTGTGAGACGGAATCATTCCTCTTGCTCCTTATGGTATACCTTATGGCATCATCAGCTATTAATCTTGTGATCTAAGGGGATCATCCGGCGTTCTCCTGGTCCTCGTCAACATTCGAATATTGCAGTCGAGCATCTCGGATCCTCCTCCCCCGGGTGTTCCGAGTTCCAAGCGCTGTAGAAACTTGCTTCATCTTTCGCGCACCAGGCTGAATCGTCGAGAGGGGATAGTTGTCCTGTGATAGGTGCTCTGACATCCCCTGCCCAGAGGAACTCTGCCCTCGTCTTGCTCCGTGGATGTGAAAGCGTCTACCTTATCGTGGGGGGCGTCGCGATGAGGTATTATACTTTCCAACCGCTCAGTACTGACGCTGAGCTCCATTGATCCCCTTGATTTTTCCGACTTTGTATAGTAAGTACGAGGATAGGATGTTCGGTATTCGGTTCAACGGAGAAAGCTCTAATGAGCTGTGCAGGGTGGTCTTCTCTCAATACCATCTCATTTCCTTTCTCAATCTCGTGAGGAACGAAATCGCATTCTAGTTCCACAGCGCTTCGAGGAATTCGGGGCGCATCGCAGGAGTCTCGCCGATTCGCTATCACGAGAGCCTGAGGCCTATCGATAGGACTCCCTGCGGAATTTCTCATAGCGACAGGACAGAGTAAGTCTCATAAAAATATCGATAGAGGCTCTATCATAAAAATTTGATGTCTCCAACAATGCTACGACAAGAGAGCGCAGCTCCCCATAGTTATTGTGGTTGCACGGCTAAGCGCTCGCCGGACAACGACATTTCAAGACATTTCCGGAACATCTTTCCCTTCTGCAAAGTCCAATCGTACGTACGAGATTGGGGCTCAACTTTGAATGAATGTTGCATCATCGGTAACATCGTTTTTGGAATAATGTGTCGTCCTGTGTACCTCGGGGGGCACCCAAACAAAAAATCGGACGAAAATCGAATTCCAGAGGACTGCAGAGGACATCCTTCGGAGGACCATTAGTACGACACATATAATGCAATGGCTCTTGGGGACGCTGTCCCCATACGATTCGATCATCGCTCGTTTCATCCCCGTCCTCAGGGTTCTTACCATTTCGGAGAAGGCGCGTTCGAGCGGGCGTGCTCCCGAAGAAAGTTCCATTGTAAGCAGCCCCCACAAACGAAGATTTGTTATCCTGTCGAAAGAGGAAACAGATGGTTCCCGCGGGATTTTGGTGAGCCTGCGATGGAGGAGTCGCCGTCTTCTCGTCGCAGAATTTTGTTATACGGAACTGTTTCTTTTGGCACGGTCTCGAATAAAGTAGCAGAGCTCATTTAAGTACTCTGAGTACCGAGGACGGGAAAGATTATTGCTCACTCTCAGGTGGCGATAATCCGGGATCGGCTGGTTAGTATAAGGAGAAGATATTTCAGAAAAGATGGAGAATAAGGAGAGAATTCGGCTTTCCGATCCGATCGCGGGCCTGGTGCTATCGTCCTGGAACGCACTCTTCGCGCTCCGAGACCAGAATAGAATTCTTTTCAAAGCTAGACGGCGAGAATCGTGATCTCAGCAATATCCCTTGTATCAGGAAAAACCTTTCTTCGGTCAGGAGTAAGGAATGACTCAGAGACAGTAACACACATCCCCGGCTCGAAGACCTTCTGCAAGTTCTCACACAGGGCGCCGAGAAATGTCCCACATCCAAAAAAAAATTCCGGCTTTCGCGCCCGGACCGCTTCGGGGCTCTCTAAGAGGATTTCTCCAATTGTCGCTATGCGGTCCGGGGGCTTCTCACGCCTGAGAGGATTACCACTATCAGCTGCTGCCAGAGGAGCGACTTCACGGTGCGGAGAAGAATTCCGAGAGGGACAGAGCTGGGCAGCGGAGCAAGGAGCGACGAAGCTTCCTCCATTCCGGGAATCACCTCGTCCTTCGTTACATATGATGCATATCATCATGAGCTGCTTGAGAGGTTGGATACAACGATAGTTGTCGGAGGAGCATACTCCGAACTCCGAACGCTCGGAATGGCTCAAGCAAAAAAGTTCGGAAGACATTGCTGACAACACTCCCGAATTCTGCTCCACGCCTGATCGAGGAGCTCCAATCCGGTCATTTGGGCCAAGAATAGATGTGGTTGGAACCCAACGAGACCGAAGGATAAAAGTGGCAAAACTCTAAATCTTCGAGGGGAATTCGGTCGTGGCAAAGAATTGCGTTGACAAGCCTTCTCCGACTGGTGGACAGGGACCTAAGAGGACTAGGAGACGGTTCGGCGAGCAGCACCGTGCAGGTAAGGGTACACGCATCTAAGGCCCTGCAGGGGTTCTCTGGAGGAAACGTAAGCGAAGCTGTTGAATGATGCTGCTCAGCGAAGAATTTAATGACGCGTCTGTTGCGCATCGTTTTCCCCCGAGAGCCGCTCGTGCCGTAAAGAACATGCTGCTCTGAGCTAGCAGCATATGCCCACGGCTGCTACGAGCATATTATTTATAGCCCTTGAAGGCCCTCTGAAGCGAGAAAATGGCTGGTGCCTTGCTCCCTGCATTCTTGCGAGCAACACTCACGAGAGTCCGACGTCCTCCGTACGATCGGGAGCATTGACATCAATATCTTGCCGTGCAAGTAAATTCGGAGTCTTAAAAAATAAACATTGAAATCAAATCGAATAGTTACAGCGGCAGATATTGACGCTCACCCTACCGCGTGCTTTCAGCTCATAAGGCTCCTGACTGATTGTGGGATCACCTAGGCTGAGCCGATGAGGTTCCTGAACGATGTAGACGATCCGGAAAACACAACGGCATTGCCAGTTTGGACATTGAGGAGAAAACTTGGGGAGAGAAAGCCCCAGCGAGCTGCTGCAGAGAGGGACGCTCCGACCGGGGCGGCTCTCTCGAGGCGCGGCGTTGGGAGGCTCGATATTGAGAGAGGCGCTCCTTTGCTCAGAAAATGATGTTCCGGCAGTGAATTCGGGGACAATTCTCTGGAATATCCGCCCGGGGGCGGTATTTTAGTGCAACGCATTCAAAAACGGGGATTTCCCGATTCGTGCCTCTGTCGCGCTTGAGATGTTGCTTCCTGCAGGCCTACGTTCGGAAGTCGCTCTCGATGAGCTTCATCGACTTTTATCCTAAACTCTCTAGCTTAGACTCGTCAATTCCAATCTTCTCATCCTCCTTGCGCCTACAAATGAGAGCTGATTGCTCCGCCGTACGGAGCAGTCAGTATTCAGACCTTGATAGCTCCTTATATTTTCTCGTTGTCGCCTGCTGAGCACACGATAATACTCAAGCAGGCTTGGATCGGCCGACATGATCCTCACTGTAGAGCCGGGAAGGCGGAGACATCCTGTCCCGAAGCTGAAAATCCGTCTCCCTTGCAGAGTAAGTCAGAGAGTATAGCTGCCTGAGAAAACGTATACCATCTTTCCGATTTGACCCCCGTGGAAACCGCGTAATGGTGCATCCAATCCTTCTGCAGAGTACCCCAAGTCCGCGGCCATAACCGTCCGAATCGGATCGCTAACCTTCGGCAGCAGTCGCGAGTTGCACTCCCCACAATCTCCGATAGCAGGCTGAGATACCCGTTGGATGGCAGAATGCCTTGCGCTCCGCTGAAAGGACGACCGCTGATGCCACTCCCTGGAACGAAGCGGAAACGTTTCCGCGTCGAAGGACCACTGAAAAGAGATGGAGTCAGCATCCACCTTGACGAGAATTCAAATGGAGCTCAATGCGACTCTACAATCGGAGAACCAGAGAGGCCACCGCCTAGCTTTGCGCGCTGAGCGAGTCCCAACCGATATCTCTGGAAGCTAGAGCTTGCGTGTGGGCACGAAATCCCCATACGGGATTGCGGGGAATCCCATGGCTCAAGGGCTCAGTGACGCTGAGTCGGCAACAGGCAGGGCATCGGGACCGAAGTAATCCCGTGGATTATAAAACAATCAGAGCCAAATCCTGCTAGAGTACCTATCAAGTCCCCCCAGGTCATGTCTGTCCGACGGTTCGAGCTCGGCGGCAATTATTGGTTTTCCCGGATTAGAGATATCGCGGTCCTCAACCGCCGCCGATTCGGAATGGTCGTGGTTTTCATTTTTGAACCTCGGCCTCACAGAGTCAGCTCTCGTACACGGCGAGTACATAGTAAAAGAGCAAAGGAGAGTTAGGGTAGCTCTTGGGCTTTGCTGCGGTTGAGGGGGCTGGTCCCACTTCCGTTGGCAGGGATCATAGATTTGACTGCCCTCACTACGAGGACATATCGCCGTGATGTTTCGCGGCTTCCGTCGTCTATCTCGGAGGGAAGTGGGGTCCTCACTGCAGGTGGAGTCCGGTTCGGAGGCTCGAGTCACCCATCGGAAATTGGACTCAGCCTTGCGAGCGGGGAAGCCCTTGTGATGCCCAGTGGCACCTCGTACAACTCGCCTCCGGCTGGTCTACTCCCATTGTAAGCAGCGGTGAGTTCTCCCCACGTATGTGCCTTCGGGTTTCATCATCTCCTCTGGCATCATTGGCCCTCTGTCGGGGGCTCCTACAGGGACTACGCTCCGAAACATGTGCCCTTCGATCCCGGTTCTGCTATGGACCTGTGGACCATGAAAAGCGAGATCTTGCTCCTGCGATCGATGGAGGAAAATATCTCTAACCCGGAAGTCTCCAACGTTGTTTATTCCGACTCCTCAATTAAACAATGCCCGTTCGCTGTACTTTTCATGAGGTCGAGGGAACTCTCGCTAGTAGATGAGCCCCGCTTGAGCGTTTGAATCCGAACCGAAGGCTGATCTCCACCGTAGATCACAGAGGAACCGAGGTTACTCCGCACACATGAGCGTCTGTACGGCAAGTCGCCGCTGGCGAGGCGAGGAACAGGGTTCCGGTAGCACATATACACAGCTGGTAGATACCGCTGTATGGCGTTCCTGATTTCGACGGAATCGGGCTTCTGATGTTGTCCATGATGACTGCGCTCGCGGAGAAGGTGATCTGGAAACCAACAGGCTCCGCTAATTCAGGTGGAATATAATAATTTTTCGTGCAGGGAGCGCTGGCTCCTCTATCGTAGGTACCGCGTTCTTCCCACGAGCAGCCCCCTCCCTCTGTGAGAGACGTGTCAGAGTGCGTCTACAACATTCTGCACATGTCATCTCGAGTTCCCAGTATCTGGCTTCAAGATGGGAATCACCATATTTCGGGAAAGCTATCCGGCATGTTCCTGATGGGGTGAGAAAGTGCGTTCTGAGGAGTGTAGGGAAATAATGCGGTAAACTCGAAGGTCGGGAGTGAATAAGGTATTCCGCGATAGCTTTGGATACTAATATTCACCTTTCCCCGAGCCGATGTGAGCGTCATGTTTCCGTACGACTCGAAGAATATACTTCCACTCGTCGATCCTAAGCTCACTCCTTCAGGACCCGACACCAGGAGCTTACGAGTAGAACTCTCCACGCGGAGACCATCTCGATTCCTCAGAGCAGAACTCTGGACCGCACCTTGAACGCGAATGCCGCCTGAGCCTAGAGGAGGGAGACAACAGATTATAGGCACATACATGCGAAATGTTTGAAAATATTCTGCCAATCGGTTTCCTGAGTGAGACCCGACCGGCCGGCTGCAATAATGCCTTAACGTCGTGTTTCTCCTTCCTAAGATACGTGAAAGTCGGAAAGAATCAATCCTGACGCGTTCCTACAGGAGACGCGGATATAATGGCTTCTCTCATCCGAGGTGCTGCGTGTCAAATCTGGAGCTGGCGGAAGACCCAGGGCGCTGTTCGTATATATTATTTATTCCTCTCACAGCCATCCAAGAATCACATCAAAACTCTCCAGGTCACCGATGCTCCCTTGTAATGGAGGTACGCCTATCGGGGGGCAGGTATCGCTCATTGGTGTCGTTCTTTTTCTCGAAGCAGCGAATCATTCGAACCGTTCTGGGCAGGGAAACGAGCAAAAGTCGCGGCTCTCCGCTCCCCGGACGAGCGATCCAAATCTCCTCGCCGCGAAGCAGGACCGTCGGAGTCTTCAGTCGGCACCCGAGACGTGATCTCGAAGCTGGGCGGCGGAACCCGGCTGAGCTACTCTCCCCTCCCCCCCAGAGTGGAGAGAGGATAACGCTCGTTCTTCGATCGACTTGGCGCGATCACAATTCCTGTCGGGGTCTGGGGGAAGACCACGTGCGTGCTTGCCATGAGGGAAAAGAGGATAGGTCAAATCAACGGGAGAGGCTCTGTTGCGAATACGGATACCACACGCCAAAAATGCGACAGCGACCCAAGCTGTCGACTGCACTCTGGCTCTCGAACGAGCCGATGGACATTCGGACAGGATGGACCGGAGGAGAGATTTGCTGAATCGTCAGACAAGTCTTAGGATGGTTAAGTTCAACTGACAACTACATAGGGAGGCTCCAGACGCCGTCTCCAGGACTTGGGACAGATTTGGAGAATCTTCTCCAGAAGCCTACCAAACGAAAAGCTCCCGGGAGATTCGATTCCCTTCAGAATTTTTCCGGCTACGAAGGGGGCGCTGGAACAATTCTCAATCCTTCTGGAGGGAGGTTCCTCAGCGCACACACTCTTTACGAGACAACGTGGAACCGTGGCCGAGCTGCTCCTTTCCAGGGCTCGGAGGAATTAACGACGGAGAACAATATCCCTCGGGAAGGGAGAATTCGGCACCCCGTGTCTTGAGGCGTCCATCCATGACTTCTCGAGAATGGGATTCCAGAAGTGCGGTTGATGGCGATACTATACTTCCCCCGGTACCCGATCGCGGGAGATCATAAAAGAATACAGGGATTGTTATCACAGCAGTACCAGAGCAGCTGCCGAGAGAGCCAATCGACGTACGCGCACTGCTTCACCAGGCGCTTGACGGAGGAAGCGATTGCACGTTCTCGTGCGAACAGATCTCGTCTCAGAGGGGTCTGCAGCATCGCATTCGCGGTCTCACGAACTCGAGAGATTCTGAGTAGGAGGCAAGTTGAGATCAGGAGCGGGTTTCGGAATTTGCAGCATTCAGATTCGGAAACTGAGATCCAGACGAACATCGAAGCCCTCGGAGATCATCACGGCTTATTCCTTCTCAGGTTCCTTCGTATTGGCATGCAAGGCGGCTGGATCTTGTCGCGAGACCGATAGAAAGATTCCTTACCTTTGATCTTCAATGTGTGAGCTGATATCCTCGAATGCTCCCCCGTAGCATGGAAAATCTGCTTGCCGTCCGTGTTGTGTACGGTGAAAGTATCAGCCATTACACCAAGGTGTCTCGGAGCTACAAAACGGCAGAGGCATTTTGAATAGTTTTTATGGACATCTTATTTGACGCACGCATCTCGGAACGAGACGAGGCGCTCGCAGGACTTCGAGCAAAAATTCATACGCTCATACATATGCCGTTCAAGCAGCGCGACGACAGTGGACACCGAAAGCGGGATCGAGGGGTTGACTCTCAGCGAGGATGGCAGAGAATTCGGACAAGCCCCAGTTTTCTACGTGCTTCGCACCATGCAGTATCGCTCGAGATAGGGGCTCCGCCGATTCGAATAGAAGGGTTCGAGACTAGTCGTCTTGGGCTACGTCAAAGAGCAAAGACTCATCGATTTGCTCTCAGCGGACATCCTAATGTGCGCCTCGACGACCATCGTGCTCGATAGACCCCCGGAATCTCGCGGGGAGTATCGATTCTGATCAGGTGATCAGGCAGGGGGGTCCTGCATTTTCATGCGAAGCATCCCGCCTCAAGGTATCCTCGAGTCTTGGGATTTCGGCCCTCTACCGAAGGAGCGGCGGCGATGCATGCACTTCTCGCTCCGAGTATGGGAGAACACCTCCGGTAGTGAAGTTCGCCAAAAGTATCGCATCCTCGGACTCCTCCTCCTACGATTAGATATTAGAAATTACTCACCGATCGTCATGAAGGAAGACGGGAATCGAGGAATCGTACCCTTCGATGCGAGCGTGATGTTCGCGGCCGAATGTACGAAAAGGGGGCTCTCCTGTAATATTCCGAAATGGTACATATCAACTGTGGCCTGAAATGGGCATTCTTTTCTTATTCTACCCGAAGAACAGGGAGGATAGCCTCCGTCGCGTCGTCGTGACGGAAGAGGAGCTTATAAGGTTCTGAGGGTGTTCGCGTCGAAGCTACCGAATCCGCATGTGATGCGACACACGACGCCGACGGTAGACCCGAAAATCGTGGTGGATGCCCGATGGAATTGGAGATGAGTATGTACATCAAGCGGGGAGCCAACTCGCGGGACAGAAGGGAAGGTGCGGGAGTAGGCGGGTAGCACTCACCAGACGGGAATGTATGCTCCTCACTGCGAGTCCATTGAGAAAATTTACCGCGTTGTCGCTTCGGAGAGACTTGTCGTTCACATTCAATGATCCCATTCCGTGGAAGGAAAATCTAACCGCTTTCGATATCAAAAACGTCATCAAGATATTGATCGAAACAAGCCAACACAGGCTGATAAGAAGAATGAAGAGATACTTCTTGCGAATCCCTGTAACCCCGATTTTGAGATTCATGAAGGCTCGAGGATCTCGTGCGTAAATCGTTGAGGTCTGCAAATAAAGGATTCCCTCCGTTTAGCTGCGAATGCTCAGGATAGAGTCGGTGGAACTCCGAGAATTTCAAGTGCCTGAACCCTGCCTTCGACTGATAGTTTGGGGGAATCCCGATTCTGATTTATAGTAGGCTGGGCTCCTCAACTCCCTCACTTCTTGGGAATTCTGGCCTAAAAGAATTCATCGGATAGCTGGTAACTCCTGGGGTTCGATTCTCCGCTGCGTGAGGGATTCTTCTTGAGAAAGAGCAGTTGTGTGTCGGAGAAAGATCCGTCCCCCATCTCAGGGAGACGCCGGAGCAAAAAAATTAATGAGAGTGGCCGGAATGTAAAAGGGACGGTGGCACAGCGAGCAGTCCATCGAAGGAAGCATTTCATTGGGCATGATTTCCAGCAGGTACATAGTGAGCTACTCATCGACACTCTCGAACCGAGCGTTGTCCAAATGATGAGCATGTGTCTGTTCCCCGTGGCCCGTGCTATCCTCTGATCGTTGCGAGCGGACCGAGCGACGGCTCGCTCGACTCTCTGTCCGACGTGTAGCTTATTCCGCCCTTGAACTGCATATATAGCCAATCAGGCTTCCGGCTTGACTGCTTTTCGGTCTCATGAGTCCCAATCACGGGCGAGCCCGGTAAGGATAGGGGAGAATCTCCAGGGAGCCCCCATTGAATTGCCGGGAGGAAAACGGGCTCTGGGTCCCTCCTGCTCCCTCAATGAAGTGTGCGGAATACATTCCTCGAGCAGAGCAGACAGATATCCGACACGATCGTACGAAGAGGCTCCTCTGCGGGGCGGCAGCGAACTCGGCGCTTGGACTCTATCAAGTTGAGTCGACCGAGCCGGGTTTGTGGAATCGAGACACGGAGCGAGCTAAAAGGAGTTTTTCGGACAAAAATGTACTCGTCCCTCTGCCCCATCTGAGCGCCCATGCCGGTCTCGACAGTTGCGACGCATTTCGTTCCGATGGCCCTTTCACACACAATCTCGACTGACGGAATCCGAAGCATTCGGAGTTGCTCGAGTTATCATCAATCATGGAAAATGTAGGTGCGCCTTCCATATTCGCACCGACAAGGGAAGAGTTGATACGCTAGCGACCGACTCGACCCGCTCGCCGAAGAAGGGAAGTGTTATCAATGCGGAGCGAGTATGACTGCACAGATATCACTGTGGTCCCGATAATCCTGAGTAGGAGTCAGGCGGAAGATACGGCCATGAATCGGTGTCGAGAAGGAGCTTGAGGAGGGGAATTTCGGACGGGTCTTAATAGATTCGCCCGCTGACGATTCCATGTGACACCGCTCGCCCTATGGGCTCCGGTAACTCCCTCGAGCAATGAGGTTCCCGAGATATCGGAGACGCGAGTAAATTATTTCCGAATCGGCGGGATCTGCGACTCATTTTCCAAATCGGGTGCTCAGCTCCACTGCTAAGCATTTCTGATAAAATCCAAGAACTCACTGGATCGGGTCAGGAGCGATGAGATAAGAGCGAGGAGGAATTCTGCAGGGTATCGCGCCTCTTGGAATCTTTCGTCGAAACGCTAATCTCATCAATCATCAATGGGCGATCCTGAGCTGGGCTGCCCAAGAGTCATCCGGCTCGCTCAAGGCACAGGGTTAAGTGATGGAGAGCCAGAGAGGAAGGAACGGAGGTAGAACGCGGCACAAAACTCAACTGTCCCCATGAGAAATTCACCCGACTGGTAACCTCTAGACATTTCTGGAATCAATGCCCGGCGTCCCATTCTCATGGGTCTTCTCCTCCATCTAGAATCTTCGCTGCCCGAAATCACTCTGTAAGCGGCAGCGTCTGTTGCTTACCCTCTGAGACCCTATAACTCGTCAGCAAAGCCACACCGTATGCACGCGGCTCCACCGTATGCACGCGGCTCTCCGACGATTCTGCTTACAATAAATTAGTGTTATTCTAAGTTCTGTATGCGAACTCACTCTCGCAGGGACCGTCATGCTTTGTCCGGCATGGTCTTGATGAACGACGAGTAAGTGATGCACTGCATCACTCGCTTGGCTCATTTTGGAGGTTTCGGTCATTGTCGACACGACCCACGAAATCGCGAACTTGACACAGCTATCCTAAACTAGGGAAGTTCGGCCTGGCGGAGATCGGGGATAACGATGCTCGTTCACGAAGCTCGGTGGCGTAAGCAAGAAAGCTCAGAGATCTTGAACGAGACCACGTGTCATGCTCGAGGGCGGGTTCTGAGAGAGGACCTGACCGGGCCCCGCCCCGGAGCGAACTTCACTGAGAGGAGACGGAGATCACAAGAGAGGACAACCGCAAGGATAGATCCGCTCGCGGACCCATTTTCTACGGCTAAAAAACCCACAGAGGGCGTGATGACGCCAGTTTAAAGGAGCCTTTGGGAAGAACGCACGGTCAACGATTAGCCCACATTCATCGCTGTAGAACGCATCAGCCCTTAGGCAGGGAGAGTGAGGGTACGAATCGCTGGAAGAGGACACTAACTCGATCGTGAAGATGCTCAGAAATCGGGCATCCCACGAGGAATATATGAACTTATGGTAAAATATGCGTGAAGCCGTGTGAGGCATCGCAAAACGCTCGTTTTGAGCTCAATGGGACCAGGCCCTGATGGGGACTCCGGATCCTGAGACTCGAGGATAACACTCCTCCGGGAGAAAATTATGATGGTGAGAAAAGTTCTGTCCGAAGAGATCAGACGGACAAGTAAGTCGTGGCGCGAATTCCGCGATCCGAGTACGCGAACATGCATAACTTCGCATGCATAAGGAGTGACTTATTTTGGCCTACAGAAAGCTCGATCTCGCTCAACTGTGTCAATCCTGACTGATGAGCGTAGGAATCGACTCGGTGCCTTGGAAAAATATTTTCGGACATCGCCGCGGGCTCGCCAGCGACTCGAGCGATTCTTGTGATATTCTTGATCATCTGCTGCGACTGCCACTGCGAAGTATTCAACGCGAACTCCAGGTTCGGGTTCACCCGGGCCCACCCGATTTCTTCCCAGTGAATAACTCGACCGACGCGAATGCCCTCTCCGGTGTCTGCCAGCTCCTCCCTTGAAACAACATCATGGACTAAGTTCTCGACGGGAGCATAGCAGAATCGCGCCGCAAGAGAGTCGCGTTCAAAAATCGCGCGAGAAGCGATTCGTGGGGCTCCATCGAGGGAAAACCTCTTGCTCGAATTGTCGTGTTGGAGAGTCCCACGGAGAAGGAAACGGATAGGAGCCCCCATCTGCGAAGTCATCCTGGATGGAAAAATCCACCTCATTTCGTTGAACGGAAAGATTGAATGATACTCGAATTACCGAAAAATTAAGTAACGATCTCGGAACGCGTACCAAGTGCCTCTCGCGTGCAGCTTACCCGATTAAGACGGAGCCGTGATTCGAGATATTCCGATCAGAAAATTGGGCAGCTCCTTCCCTGGTTGTTTCGTCTAATCAACCCCCTCATTCCACAAGAGCTTCCTCGCTTCTCCCTCAGGAGAAAGTTGGGCTGAACCGCGCGCCCATGGAAGCATCGGATGGAACGAATGGGTCGACCGACAGATAGCTAGCTCCATTGTTGTGCGAGGTTTTCCGATAATTACAGACCTCCGAGCTTAGTTATCGTGTTTCTGAGGCTCTCCCCGGACCAGGGAGAAGCAGCAGCGAATTTCGGTCTGGTCTCTGTTCCTCTCCTCTCTTGAGAAGTCCATTGTGCTTGCACAAGAGGTGATGGCCAGATTAGGGTCATGGAGTGAAGAGACGAATATAATTCGGGGATTTGTGTCAGCTGAGGCTGAGATTTTTTGCCAAGTGGGGAACGCGAGACAACACCTCAATTAGGGGAGTTCCTACCCCTTCAAAGTTCCTCTGATTCCTCCAACTCTTTAACTTCCTTTAACCTCCAACTGCTCTAGATGACGAATTATATGAATCTCATCAAGTAACCCAGACTCTCAGTCTGTCTCAATCTTCTAGATTAATAGAATAACGTCGCTCTTGATTCCTTCTTCCAGCCTTTGGGCATCGCCAAGAGTGCTTTATATGGCCGGTATAGATATGGGGGAGTCGAGGGCAGTCAGCGGTCGTCTCAATCGCGCACTTCTCGGGAGAGACCGACTGAATGAGAAGATGGAATATGATGATGTTAGGTGAAATTACCTGTCTGCGACTGCTGCGGTGCGAGACACTCCCGACGATGGATGAGCGCCTCAAGCGATCGCTACTGAGTGGCAAATTTGCTTGCCTCCGCATCTGTGGCTTTTCTTGGACTCAGGAGCGGGCGTGGTGCCGAGTGCCGACTCGACCGCTGCTGAGGAAAATGACTGCCCCGCTTCATTGCGGAGCCAGCAGGAAGAGAGCGAGAAATCAGAAGTTTCAAACGAATATAGGTTGATCGTAAATGATCCCGCATTGCAATGAAGCGCGCGGAACGCTCTTTTCGTCGGAAGAGCTCGCCGATTCCTCTGCGTTTCTCAGCGGCCGGATAAGTTTTCGGGAAGAATGAGCTCTTGGTTGGCCATACTAAGCGGGACGAAGAAGTTTTATGTCGAGCGCTTCGGGTATACGTTGCCCGAGAACATCCTCATTCCCGGGGGCCTTGTCTGTTCTCTCCGGCGCGGAGACACCAGCCGGGGAGCAGCCGCGTCCTCTTCTCATTTCATTGAAATTCCATTCCCGTCAAGGGTCGTCAGCGTAGCGGAGCTGGCGTCGGTTTATCTCCTCCTCATGCTCCCTCCGCTCGCTGCCGATCCGGGGGTCGGGCAGCGAGCTGCCAAGAATGATAGACGCCGGCATTGTATCCATGAAGCGTATCTCCGAAAGTCACAAAGGGAGGGAAGGAGGTGGGTTGCTTGATGACGACGACGTAAGTAGTGCAAGCAAGGGTCCCGTCCACTCACCGCACGCCATGAAGCTCTTATCGGACAAAAATTAATGATCTATTTGCTGATTTACGAGATTCCGCGCGGGGAGTTCGGCAAGGAATAATTGTTCTCAGTATTCCGCCTCCTGGGGATCGTCAGAGCCTCGATGCTGCGAGTGAAGGAAGCCAATCATGCGCGACCGATGCTGTAAGATCAATCGAGTCCGTCTGCGAGCGTAGTGCGAGGGACTAGACATTCGTCCGCGTCAGGAACAGGACCGTAATTTACGATACGAAAATTGGTCGTGGATAGGAGTAGGGAGCGGTCTCCAAAAAGTCCTCGTCCCTCCCAAGCTCTCGGGCTTTTGTATGGTGTAATTGAGTACACGATCGCGAAGCGGACTCGCTCCTCACACCTCCCACTGTTTTTCTTAATCCATTGAGATTTCAAGGTCAAGAAATCATATTGCTGAAAGCTCGAGAAATAAGGGTGACCGCCGCGTGCAGAGTCCCACAGGAGCAATAGGCCGACCTGGGCTCGAATCCTGGCGATAGAATATCCATTTCCAAGAGATAACTCCTCTGACCCCCTTCCGCAGACGTCCGACTCATTCCCTCGGACTGCCAGACATTTTCGGAAACGGAGGGAAATCATGAGCTTGGCATATTCCTCCCGGCGGAAGGTATAAAGTGAGCTCCGTCTGATCGGATCTTCTTGGAGGCGCTTAAAAAGGTCGAGTTAGGCTGGGGATCAGATCAGGCGGGGTCTAAGACATCGAGGTTGCGACTCCAGACACTCTCGGCCTCTATAAGAAGTAGATCCGATTGCGCGGAGCACCGATATGGCGAAGCTTACTGTACGTGTCTTCTCGGAGTCAAAAGCAGAATGGAATGGACTCCGAGTGCAGACTTAGCATCGTTTGGGCTCTCATGGTGTCTCCTGGCATTTCAGTGTGCCTCATACAGTAGAAAGTGTTCAGAGTTCTACCATACTTTTGCACGTGCTCAGCGAAAGCTGCTCATAACAAGTCAGGGAAGGGGGTGGGGGGTGGAAGTCCGCCGATCGTCCATCATAGGGGCTAAGAGTCGACGGACGCGAAGTCTGAATACTGTACGAGTCGTTCGCATACTGTTCGCTTCTCCTTGGATCCTCGCGGAGGTCACTCTCGCTGAAAGTCCCGCCATCACGTCACTTGCAGCGTAAGCCATCTGGTCCGAGGGATGCCCCAAAAGTCCCAGGAGTTCGGAAAAGCCTCTATCGCTGTCTGCATTACTGGATGAATCGCGAAGCAGTCGAGGGGCAATTTCGCGGTGCTCGAGGATCGAATCTCCTTTTCCGCTCAGGGCTGCCATACGTGCGCGATCCTTGCCACTCATCTGGGTTCCTCAGCGGGATCGGCACGATTTCTGTCCGTTTTCCGCGTAAGCCCGCATGCATCCTCCGACTGCCCGTCGGATAAACGATCCAGGCATGAAGAAGGCTCTAGCTGGTCATCAGTTGCTCGCGAATCCAGCCATTTCGGCAAGTTCATCTCAGAACGTCTGGCTCGATTTCCTCGGTGGCGGCCTCATGTATTTGTACCCATAGATTGAATTTACATTCTTAAGCATACGAAGCTGCGAGGAATGACGCATGACTCCACACGCGGATCACCGTGAGAATCCAACATGAGGGCGTCTGTGGTGTTCTGCCTCTTACAATCTTCGAGCAGAATCCGTTCCTCACTCCTCGCATCACCGAGTGTCGAGCCCAAGGATAAGGCGCGAGATGAGAATGTGGCCTTGGAGCTCGCTCCTCTCATTCGACCCGTTCGAGCCGAGTTTTCGAATCGCCCCATTGCTTTCGAATGATACCTCATTTATGCCACGTATTTCCCGCGTCTCAAAGTCCCACTTGTGTGCGATCCGGGCTGGCTCGGGTATCGGCCCGCTCGTCGAATCGATCATGCCACGGTCGCGCATCGTTGTGAGAGCGTATGACTCTTCGCCGTCCGCTCGAGGATACAATTCTGTTGACTTTTTTCGTCTGTTGAATAGATTTCCCGCTATGGTGCGATTGATTCAGCAGCTGAACAGCTGATGACCTATTGGATTCATGGAATTTTTGTTCCTATGGAGCTCCGATTTTTTTCATTGGCCTCTTTTTACCCTCAACGCAAGCTTGGCTCCCGCGGAGGGTCCTCTCCGGAACACACTGCGACCACGCCCCCTCTCATATTGGCGACAAGAATAGCCTTTATCGGCAGACACAGCTGTCCGGATGCCTCGATGCGATTCATATTGTCCTCATCACATCATACATATTGGACGCCCTGTGGTGATGGTACACATGAGTAAACGGCGACTTTCCCAAAGTAGCTGCTCCGATGGGCGACCAAACAGTGAAGACGACGAGGACAATAGTCGAGTTCATATCTCGAGGTACATCCCAGTGGATGGATCCCGCCTGTAACCGACACTTTCCCCGAAGAAAGCACCGCGGAAATATGCGAGCTCCCAAGGCTCAGGTTCCCAAGGAAACATGAAACTTGCATTAGGGCGCCATACGACACAATGCGGCGATACAGTACAGGGCGAGACGACATCCGATTCTTTCCTCTGTCAAGCAAACTCTTCGGGACTTAGTCCCGCATCGGCCCCACGATGACTGTTCTCCCTCTCTTGCCTCCCTCTGGAAAGGGTCTGTCGAAGAGGGCGCTGACATCGCACTCTGTAGGGGGAGTCCGCTCTGGACGTCCCTCGTTTCGATTCAGGTGCTGCGAAGACGTGAGGGACGATCTGAAAAGACGTCGAACGTGTTCCATTCCCATCCCGATCATCAAGGCTCCTGTGATCTCCGTACGATACGGGCTTGCCTCCTCGATCCGGAATGGAGCTGATCGATGGGGTAGAAGTTAATTCAACCTCATGTGAGGGGTCCCCAACCAAGATTCACGGGACTTATTCTCCGTCAACATCTCTTTTTGGCTTCCAACTGCTGATTATACTCACGGCGCTGATAGGCAGCTGTACACTCTCCATGAACATTTTTCTAATACGGATTTTCCATGTGACAAATGGTGGTTTGAAGTCAGTGAAATTTTCATCAGAGTCAGAACTGTGGTTCAAGGATGATGTCATTTTCGCTGAAATGCTGAGGACTAGTCAGCTCACGCACATTAGTCGCAACAGGGTACGTCGTTTCAGATTCCACCCGGTTTTCAGAATTCAGCAGGAAAATGTGGAAACCGCGCCCCTGTTTTGGTAGAGACATGCGAAGCGTTTGAGGGCTCATGATCGCCTCAGTGTCGTTCAGGGCTCGTGCTTAATTCGTTCTCTATTCAGTAAACTTCACTATGTGTGCGGCCCTTGCCTGAGTTTTGTCTCCTGTGGTAAACAAGTAAAACAAACGTGAAAGAAACGGTACACTGCAGACCTTGTGCTGGTGCTGGATTACCCCACGAGGCCCAGAGCGCGAGCCCTACGATTCCTGCGGGGCGTGAGGCCCCATTTTTCTTGTTGCTCCACGAGGCCCTCCATCCAGATCGCATCGACGGATTCTGGTTTCCAGTACACAACCGCGGCCATTCGTGAATAAGATATGCGGATATCACACCTACTGAATAGTTTCAAGATCTTCGCTGGTTGCTCTTCCATTTGACCGACGCCAACGACTAAAAATTCTTTCCTTAAAACTCTTATCGATGGATTGGAGAACATCTCCGCAGTATAGTCGGCCTACCGGAAAAAGTCCCGGATACTTGCGTGGTGACGGTCGGCTAGCGCTTGCGGAAGATCGTAAATCGAGTATTTGTCTATTTTGACGAACGGGTTCACTCCGACATGCCGGATTCGCCCTCGGTCGTTTTGGATTACTCGGTGGTCGCTTCGACATTTTCCAGCCAGCCGACTTCAGAGCGCTTTCTTCTCGCTTGGGATGAGCATCCGAATTTCTCGCAATGCTTAGTATTTTCTGATGACGCATTGTCTGGATATCGCGTAGTGCGCTCGGGGGCCTTCACTCAGAGAAGCTCTCCCCCAACACCGAAACCCTGAACACTCATGAATCCGAGAAGAAATCGACCCTGCGCATCGGGACCCCCGATCCCACAGAGGATGGTTCTCGGACTCAATACGACTATTTAGAGTGAATGGGCACCTGCGGCAATATCAGTCGCCTTCTCTCACCGTTCTTGTACGGCCGGGAGTCAATTCGCAAGGGTTCCCTGATTGTGCATGCTGGCCTGTCTCCCTCACGGAAGTTGGCCGAACAATCGCGGCGGAGTTGGACTCTTAGGAAAGATACTTGAATATCCCGCACATGACTCCAGAATGCGACGACTGTTCGCGAGATTCAAGCGGGTTTTCATACCATCACACATGTATTCAGGCAAAGATCTAGCCAAGACTGACTTCGCGGAATCGCCGTCAGCTGAAGTAGTTGGATCGGATGTATGCAAGAAACTTGAGGATCCGATTCTGAAGGAAATTCTCGTGATCGTAGGGAATCGATGGCTTCGTGTTATCGTCGGGGCGAGGCATCCATATCGAATCCAACGCTCGCACCGGGAAAGTCAACTCCCTGACCTTGTCAGACGGAAGCTTGGACGTTCGCGGGAGCGTGTTCGCAGTTCATTCAACCTCCAGTGGAGATAATGTTGTGTTCCAAGCTGGTATCGATGAAGTTCTTATCTCTGCGAGCAATATTCCGATCGAAGCATCCGCAGGATTCACGCTCCAGGGCTCACTCATATCAGGAACGATACGTGGTGATCCAACTGAAGATTTCAGGTGAGATAAGTCTTCAGGCCGTTCCGGGTCGGCAGTTTTGCCATGGACGGGGAAGGGGATCCGGGCATTGTACATTTGCACATTTTTCTCCCTCTCCTCTCGGACTTTTTCTGTCTGACTGAGCTCTTCCTCTCGTAGGGTCGGCTCACCAACGGAAAAGGTCACTGTCCGCAGCGGGGGTGACACCGTGGTCGTTTCTAAGTCTGAGTATGTGGTCCTCAAGTCTGGTGTGGATGTTGGACTGGAATCTGATAACGGTGCAGTAAGTAGAGAGCTAGAGATTGGCTATATTGTCTCAGATCATGGGGTACAATATTCCGATCACGTCGTGGAGCTTCGGAGGAGTCAAACTTCTCTCCGGAATCGTGCAATCAGAGGCATCGCTCTTACAGGTGATTATCGACAGTCCGAAGCTCGAAATCAAGAATCTGCCCGTGTCTGAGTTGAAGAGTGTTCGGGCTAAACGGGAGTTCCATCATCGAGGAGACTCGTCTTCCGCAAACTCGAAAGTCGATACCACGTCTTTCGCATTGTGTACCTGCAAGAATGGGAAAGTCTTCTATGTATCCGACGAGGAGAACTGCAATGCTAGTGTGAATTTCTGCAAAGATCAAGAGGACGAAGCAATCTTCCCGAGACCACCCTGAGATCTCGACTATGATTCCTAGACACTATCGCGACATCTCCTACTCACGCTGATAATGATCAAACAAAATAAAAGCCGTATGCTAGAACGATTACTTCTCGAGTTTTCCAGCGAAGAGCTCGGGCTTCTGCGGCCGTGATTCGCTGGGATTACGTCTGAGTTCTGAGTTTGCGCGCATTCCTCAAGAGCACCGGCACTGTGCATGTACATATTTCCGCATGACTGGATCCGCTCCGACATAGACCAAGTCGAAAAATGGATATATGTACATACGTTCATGTGTAATGGGTGTATGTACGGTGACGGCCGGCTCATTTTGGATCGAAAACTGAGCCTATAGGGAGCTTCCACATCCTTCTGCAGGGCAGTGAGTACATTCGGTAGGACCACCCCTCCCAAACCGAGGAGAAAGCGGGGGCCCATCGATCGACCATTTTTCGATTTCGGCTGAGGGAAAAGTAGATGAGAGCCGTTTGGAGCAATTATTTTTTCCTCGAGTCTACTACAGAAGCCCCCATAAGTTCGTGAGAAGCAGTCGAAGCGACAAGAGAGGCGTCAAGCGGCCGACGATATGATATCTGAATGGTAGAACTCGATCATCCCGAATCCATTGATCCTCGAGATCCGGACCTCTTTCTGTCGATATCTCGGAAACTATTGGTTCAAGGGGAAAATATTCCACGACCTTTCTTGTTCATGAAATCATGAGATCGATCAATTCAAGATATTACCAAACACGGTTTTATCGTGAATGAGGAGAATCGATACCGTGTGTCGGACACCAGAACTCCTGGGAGTGAGGAGACATCATATTCAGATGTGAAATCTAAAATCTGAGGGTAAGCCGTGATACTTTTTTCGCTTGACCCAGCCGATTAAGAAACGGAATAGAATAGAAAAACCAGGTTTCGCATCACCTGTGGTATCTTGGGATCAGTATGTGCGATCACCTTTACGACTGAGTGAGCAAATTTCGCTCCCTGAGTCTTGACACCTTGAATGAGATATTCATCGCACTCGCGGGTCACAGGCCTTTAATCGCCCGCAGCTGATCGTGTTCCAATCATTAGTATTGGTCGGGGATTTTCCGCTGTGAGCGTCGGCTGGGGAATTCGAAGTCTTCCTCCCAAATCACGCCGCAAAGGAAAGAGCAACGGGGATGAAGAACAAATAAAAAACAAAGAAGGCTCGAATTCGATGATTTAATACAGAATCTCCGGTCGTGAAGCAGGCTATTTGGATCCTGAATCTACGATGAATGCACCAGACAATATCGGGCACCGTGAATACGCTCATCGACGGGACGGTCGATCTGCTAAGCCCATATGATTCAGCTGTTGCTGGGGCCAGTGAGCAATCAAGGATACTGTATGGGCGATCCGGGGAATATGATAATCAATCGCGGGGTGCATACGCTCCGTAGTTCTCGTCTATGCCCGGATGAGGAGAGTAGTCCAAAATCTTTCGCCACGATCAGCGTTCCGAGGACTTTCTCATGTAGAGCGGAGCCTCTGTCCGCTACATGTGCCAGTGGGCTGGGCTGGCCGGGGCTTCTTCTTCCCTATTGTCAAGAGACGATGCCACCGCACGAGAATCCTCAGTGCAGCCCGAATGAATCGAATGTTCTCGATCTGTGTTCGAGTGTGGACTTGCCGTTACCCGACTCCCCAAGCCGGAATGCCAACAGTTTCTCTCAGCGCCCCGTTGAGCCCCATGAGTTTAGCAGCACTGTGAGTAGCGTAAGATCGGACCTCGACGGTCCCTTGGAAAATGTCCCTGGTCGATATCTGGCAGAGTTTGCCCGCCTTCTATCAGGCGCTCTGGCTCCGGTCTTCCGGCCGATATCTTTCGTCCCCTTCCTATACAAGGTTTTTTTCCAAGTGCTCAACGAGCACATGGAATGGATCCCCTACCTGCAGTCCATATCTGGGCATGTATTCTTGCGATTGCCTCCCTCTCACGACTCGGAAGAATAGGTGCTAAAATCAACTTTCCCGTCCAAGCACCTATAAAGAGCCTTATTTGAACCTGTGATATTTTACTGCGTTGCTCTTTGGGGAGGCTCGTATGAAAATGTCATCCGAATCGCGCTGGTACTACGAAGTGACGCTCTCAGGGCGATGAGAGGTCTGCAACGTGACTCGTCAGCTTCCAAATGGTATTCCAAATTCAGAATACTAAAAGTCAAAGGCTTAGCCTCCCTCAGACAGGAAATCCTGGTACACAAGGTCACCGCAGGACGCATAGATCCAGATGGACCATCTGACTCCCTGAATCACCCCAATAAGTCGGTCAGAGCAATCATTGTACTCGAGGGATACCGGCTGGGAAACAGACGTCAACGAGCCATAGCTTCAGCCGTCATTTACCGGCACTTCGGAATCGGTTACCGAAGCCCATAGGAAATGCAGCCTCAGAAGCGAGCTTAAAGAGTCAACTGGCAGAGCTCTTTCTCCTTGAGCAGCACACAGCTCAAACAAAAAGAGCAACGGTCAGAGATTATTTCCGATAATTTCTATGTGAATAATCTATATATGTCTGGAATCCGGGAGGATCTGTTGTGAAATAAACAAACAACCAAGTCTGTTTCCTACCTTCTCCGCGGACGGGCGACGATGTAGCTTCATCTAGCACCTGGCTGAGCAAATAATGGCTTCGAGCGGCCGAGAATCGTGGGCCGACAGAACGCCTGAACTTGGAGTTCGTGCGAGTGCTGCGTCATCGCCTTGCCTCTGAGACCAGCGCAGCGCGGCGTTTCACTGTGTTGTTTGAAGTCAGCGGCAGATGTTACCTCCTTCGATGACAACCGTCCCCGCTTCGTGAGGAGGCAACAGCTGTATGGTGCAACAATAAGATATAAACAGAGTCCCAACCTTCACAAGGGACTTCTCCGACGTTGCATGCTAAGGAGCCACTGGGGATCGGGAATCTATCGCCATCTGGGACAACCAGTGATCTGATCTCGAGAGGAGCCATCAGATACCCGAAAGCTGAGCTTCGGGCCTCGGATTCTCAAGCAGCAATCAGGCTTGACCCTCTCGCTGGAATTCTGACCGGGATAGCTGAGCTGGCTCCTGCCATAGCTCAATCATCAATCGATCGACAGGTGAATATTAATGGTCGCTTCTCGATTGCAGACATCAGATTTCCACTCGATCATACGAGACGCCTCTCTGAAGCACTTCTTCCGGGCTTCTCGGGAGCTGTCAGAAAGTCGGATGGAAATGGCTCCTTCATTCGCGGGTGCTGCTGGAGTGTTCCATTTTTATCGCGAAATCTCCCAAGAAGCTCCCGCGAGGCACCACCCGCTTGTCTTTCCCGTCGTCGGCTCCAAGATTTGGCGGAAGTTAGCGAGCTCGTCAGAACGAATTCAGACTGGGTCAGAGCGAAGAAGAGGCTCGAGCCTTATTCTGGTGTCGGTGAAAAGCATTCGCGTATTCTTAGCGAGAGCACTCAGCATGTGCACGTATCGCTTGAACGGCTTCCCGCGGCTATATCGCTCCTGGCAGAGAGGGATTCGCTTTCTCGGGGTCCTGCCTTCTCGACCTTTTCGTGGATCTGACAAGAGTGATAAGGGAGCACAAGAGACGCTCCTCAGCAAAGGAGACTGCCGCTCATTGATGAGTAGAAGTCGTCTGCAACAATGCTCTTGAGCGTCTGTCTCAGCTGAAGTCGACAGTCATCCTCCACAATTCTTGGGAAGCCAGGTACTCCTCCGTCACACTACACTTCCGTTTTCCCCCGAACGCGATTGGGCGTCCCTCCTGGTACCGTTCAGAGTTACATTGTTTCGAGAGACCGGGCCTACACGACTGGAGAAGCGAATATGCTCATTAAACGGATCCGAATAATTTATATCCTCAACGTGATACCGACCGTTTCGCCGAATGCTGTATGTCTGGATCAGGTATGGACGGAACACCGCTCGTAAAGACGGGTAATAATTATTGTCACTGCCATCAGTTTATTCTCATTTGCTTGACGCTCTCATCTCACAATCAGTAGCGAGTTCTCGCCACTTAGCACAGCGGCGAGTTATGTATTGAGGAAAGACTACTCTTTGATCTAGAATGGAAATATGCAGAAATCGTCAGCTCCTCGAACCTACCGCCGTAAGAGAGTTCTGGTGTAGCATCTAGTCTCTGAGGATGCTCCTTTGTCGAGTCACACATCAGTCGTTCCAGTATTTCCTCTTTTTCGAAGAATGCGTCATTGCATGTACAGATGACATTGCTCAGGCTTCCCGGCAATATTCCCCTCTGGACGCGTATGGCTTCGCTCTCCGCTCCAGACAAGGATGTCACGTTCCTGGTTCTCAGTATGCCAGCCTGGAGAGGCTGGTCTTCCTCTGTGGAAGTCAGTGTGATGTGCGCACATCGGGGTTCACATTCGAGTTCACTTCGTCTCTGGGTCGCCTCCTTCCCGAATCCTATCTGATCCGTCATATTCGCTATGGAACTATGCTATCGACTCTTTCTTCCACTTTCGTCGTGTCAAACAGAGGTGGGTACATAAGCTTCATGAGCTGAATATGCAACATCATGATGAGTCCTAGAGCATGTTCGGCGCTTAGAGAATCATCCATCGTCCGTGACGACTGACCGACGACACATGACTCCTTTCCTTATACTGCGCAAGGGTGAAACATAAGACGGTTCTTATTGCGTTCAAGGAAGAGCCCGCCACCTAGGAGACTGGAGCGGTTCGAGGAAGCGAGAGCAAAGAAAATGTAGGTTCTATGGAAGTGGAAGGGGATCGTGGAGGGAAATTTGAGAGTCCAAAGTCCACCGCCGAAAAAAGCGATGTGTCGGTGTAA
This sequence comes from Galendromus occidentalis, assembly GCF_000255335.2. Classification (NCBI taxonomy): domain Eukaryota; kingdom Metazoa; phylum Arthropoda; class Arachnida; order Mesostigmata; family Phytoseiidae; genus Galendromus; species Galendromus occidentalis. The sequence goes on from NW_003803698.1 coordinate 185,595, forward strand.
AAGAGAGAACCGCTTTGACAATCCCTGAATCGGCTAGGAAGCGGACCGTGAAAAAGCCATTTCACACTTCAGGGAACAATCCTCATCAAGTGCGGCTCGCTCACTCCGGAGCCGAGATTATCGTGACTCGGCCCACAGAAGGGGAATCCATTTTTTCATTTTGCCTCCCCGTGTGCTTCCTCCTCTCGCTCGTGTGAAGTCTGGGTATCTATCGCTCTCTCAATGTGAACGAAATCGCCATATCCGAAGGGGCAAAAGGGATATTTTTTCCCTCTTCATTGGGTGCCCTTAGAAACCGTCATTCGAGCCGCTCGGCACATGATATAGTCTTCGATGTGCGCCCTCGCTCGGAAACAGTCTCTCATCGAGCCATGAAGCCAGGATCAGGAAGATAGCCTCCTCCCCGTGATTCTCCATATACCTGAAAACTACATATACGTATGTCCATATTATCCGCGAGCCGGTTTCCATTTCCTCTCTTGGCGCGACGCATCCAAATGAGACCTATGCTCTGCTCCGCTGTCCATCACGGGTACCCATTTGCTCATGCAGTACGATTCCAGACAGCTTATTTTTATTCTTGATCTTTCTAACGTAGTAAATAAGGTATGATCACCCTACTCCGGGCAACCCGTCACCCGAAGGCATTGAGCCGTGAACAGCAGCGGCGTTCCCTCTCTGAACCTCTATCGACAAGCGCTGAAGGAGGAACTCCGTGGCCCTCTTATCGCCCGACTCGGACTCGATACGAGCACCCAGATCTCGGAGGAAGGCCTCTGTGCCCTCACCGAAAACTCCGAGAGTCTCAATCGCAACTGGTTGCACAATGAAGCGGCTCTCAAGAACCTGATACTTGTCCAGCTTTTTCCTCTCCGCGAGCCTTGCAATCGCACCTCCCGAGCGGACCGCAAGGGGCCTATGAGAGGGAGCGAGAGTGTCCCACACCGTGGCATCCCAGACGAGAGCCTTACCTGCCCTCCAAGGCGAGAGTGTTTGGCCATCCGGGCGGAGGCCTGAGCAGCTCGAAAGACCGGTGGGCTCCAATATGTTGGCTATCCTCGCGGATAGAAGGGCGCAAGACAAGAGCTTATTAATAGCTCTATGTCTAGGATGACGGCCCACACTCCGGAGGCAGCTCAACCCGTGTGCGCCAGAAGCTGAGACCTGAGCGCAGCAGCGTGCGCAAAGATGGGGAGAGCAGATTGCTATCCCTAATCGAAGACCGACAGCGATGCGGAGTGTGTTGTTGTCCAGCATCGTGCCAATCGACGGAGAGGGTATAGCTTGAAGCCATCTTCCGCTACTCGGGTGGAGCGCCGCGTTGAGTCTCGCTCTGAGACAGCTTATTATTCACTAATGCCCCCGTTATTATCTTATCGTTCAGTTTGAACTGGAGTATTCTTGGAACGAGGGTCCAGGGTTCTGCTGCCCGAGAATAGGAATATCAAGCTCCATGCCACCGGAGGAGAAACCCTCGGGTCTACAACGTCGGAGCTCACGGTCAGATGTCTCATTACCGCGGGGAACGAGGCGGAAAACAAGAAATAGGATGTTGCTGAATACCGATCTCTAAGTCTGGCCCCTCTTTCCCCGTTTTCATGGGTTATCCAGCGAAGATTCTGACTCCCATCGCCGGCACCAGTCGGGAGATAACCAGTGGAGCGGATATCATCCCTTTGCCTAGCCTTGAGAGCAATCCCGAGGTTTATTTGAAGGATGTTCCCGATGAAATTACCATGTACAGCGCTCTAATATGGGGAAAAATATCATTCCGGGCTCGCCCCCATCGCTTCGGAGATCAGAACACTCGATACATTGATTGTGAGTATCACTCTTTGTTCCGAGCTTCTTCTGCACGACGCGACGGAAGAATTCTACGGAGGAGCTCTCGATCGAATCGAGTACTCTGCTCGAATCTGTTCAGCGTTCCGCGTGGGGGAACAGATTTGCTTCATCCTATCTGCGTGATAAGGATGGCCATAGCGGGGGCAAAGACATGTAAATCGCGACAGAAGCTTCCTGAGGAAGTGCGGAGATATGCAGGAGTCTCCCGATAGCAGAACCATGTGGGAGATGAACCGAGAAGTAACCAATATGTAAGAATACGTGTGATGGAACTATGCAAATACATGCGGAGATAAGCAAACATGCACGGGGTGAGCTTTTTTAGAAGCCCCATTGCTCCATTCCAGAGATGAGCAGAGAAAAAGATGTTGGTGAGTTATCACTCATCACTAGGGATGAGAGTCCCATGAAACGCTTACTTTAAGGCATATCCGCATATTTGACTGTTTTCGGAGCTTAGAGCATATTCCGATATTTCCTGCATGTTCGAGCATAATTAATCGTTTCTCGCCATGGAGAGAGCTTCTTATCTCACCTGGGACTTCCGATTCATGCTATGGCTCCATCGGGACTATGACGACAGTGACAGCTCATTCTCATAGGCATATTTAAATCAAAGCGACTGTACCGTCCGAGACCCTTTCATGAAATCTCAGCGAAAATTAGGAGTGTCGATATGACGGAATGGAGCCCTCACGAGTCACGAGTCTCACTTGCTTGGTCAATCTTTTCATTGTTATAAGCATGAGCTGTCGTCAAGATCTTATAGACGCGGCGGCAACCGGTGCAGCTCAGAGTTTATTCGACTCATGATCGCTTCGACACGACCTCGATCTTAATGGCTATGAAGTTGCACGCTTCGCTGGGAACTTTTGCCCGAAGAATAACTTCGCTCAGAACCGGCGGTGCTTCTCCCCAGCAATCTCTCCGATATCTGAGCGAATTCGAGTACGTGTATGCTTAATTTCACGTGTCACCCGAAGCTGTATCCGGTCAGACAGAGAGTGGAATCCGTTCTGGCACGCATTCTGTTCTTCTTTTGGAGAGTCCCCAATCGCTGCGTATCTCAGGGTGGGCCGACAACCGAACTCAGAATTCGCACCCATTTACTCATGAGATGCCGAGAGGAGCTCATCGGTTTTCAGCGGCTCATTTCGCAAGAATAGGAATAGCCTCACAGCAGCTCATCTGAAAGCATACGTCGCGTCGTCGCCTGCACCCAAAGCAGCGAAGCAACATTTCGATACCTGAGCATTACATACGTATGTACATGAATTCGTTCCTCGATTCCCTGACTCTGTCTTATCGCTTCCGTCTCTTGTTTCCTGATGCCATCGACAGGGACGCGAGCAATCCCACTCACGATCTCTGCGTTTCCGGAGCGAACCTGTGAATTCGAGATCTCGCCAGTGTGCGAAAGGGTGGATTACGCCCGATATCGAGAGATTCTGCTCATGCTCGAAACCCACTCCGTTGAGGTAGCGACGAGGGATAGACTCTATCGAATCCTCGACCATGTCAGATCCATTCCTAGACTTGGGTCTCTCTCACCTCTGAATTCGTCGGCGATGAAGGGCCCCCGGCTCCGATCAACAATCCGCGGGACGAAGAGTTGCGGGCCGTAATGAGCAGAAGACTGAAGAGAACGAAGGTTACAGGACATCTTGAGAATACTCAGCGCCTCATTAGAGCGTGCGAAGCCCTCTTGCTCAGAGCGAACCGGTGTAGATCTCGTCTTTATCTCGGACAAAGAACGGACACGTTATTATGCATTCTTCCGCGCTCCCGAAGTCCCGCGTTATGATCGGCCTAATATCGAGCGGTTTATGCCCGGCATGCACAGAAGTATTTGTGAGCATAGATACGCGCATATATTTCTTGAAGAACACTGGCGACCTCAAATCAGATAACTCCCATGAGTAAAGAGCCTGGGAGCGGAGGCTCGAGGCTCAAGCCAGACCCAGGCCACAGTTCCGTGGGTGAAGACAACTTCCATCTGTCGCGACTCTAATGTAGGGGAGATCCACCAGTTATGGTCCACTCATTAGTTTTGGACCGGTCACCAGTTAAGGTCCACCCACCAGTTTTGGACCGGTCACCAGTTAAGGTCCACCCACCAGTTTTGGACCGGTCATCAATTATGGTCCACCCACCAGTTTCGGACCGGAATTTCGGGCCATTTTCCCCATAGGAATATGTACAATCAGTGTCGGGTCATGAAGAATTATATCTATGTCGGAATTATTTTAAGATCCTCATTCTCAAGGTCATAGATGGCTGAGAGAGCCCATCGACAGCGGGCAACTCAGAAAGAAAATCGATCTCTAGCCGATACCCGAACGATTCTCGAGTCCGCCCCCTAGCTTGGAGCTGGAGAGGCTGGATTCGATTCCCCGATTCTCGATGCGAGCAGATATCAAGTCATCCGAAAGCGAAAGCATTCTGAAAAAAAATGAACTTCCTGTGATGAGCGATACTCGAATTCGCCGCTTTTCCGAACGTTGAAATGATTGCATTGAATCCCCTCGATTCTGAGACGGAGCGAATCTCAGGTTTTTGGGTTGCGAGCGGATATCAAGTCATCCGGAAGCGAAAACATTCTCCAAAAAATACTGGGCGTTGTGTGGGTACCCAAGTCGCCTCTTTGCCGGGAGTTGTAGCGGCTGGAAACGCCTTGGAGCGCAGTTCCGCAGCGATTTCTCTCCGAGCTAGTGTCAAGATTGCTTCGCGTCATCCCCCCTAGCTGATTCATTTTGCCCTTACAAACTCGATCATATCAATGATTTTCCCCATCCAGCACGCGGCGCCTCGAAGGAGAAAATTTCTCGCCTATCAACGAACCTCTTAGCTAGGGCAGCGCAAACGAGGGCGGTTAGGCCGAATGCGACATCAGTTCCCTCTAGTTTCGGATGTGTAGATGTGTCTGATTTTCGCCTGATTGATGCTCTGTCCCCGCTACGTTCCGGCTGCCGGGCAGTGATGTCATTGATATGATTGAGGTCCCACCGTATCCGCATTCTCGTTCTCATAGTGATGCGCTAGCGCCCACTGCAATCGTCCCGCGCCGGAAAACCCTGCCTACTGGCCTGACCGATCTCATCTGTGCTGGTTTCTACCTGCTTCATTCGGATAAATGATGGCAGACTGGGAAAACCTTTCTGGATTATCTCGAGAATAGTTTCACACCACTCCTGGTTGAAAAGGGTATTCGGAGACTTGTTCTGTTGTTCCTAGACAACCATCGTTCCCACTTGGCTCTAGACGTTGTCTCTTACTGAGAAAGGAGCAGCATCGTCTTTTTGTTCCTGCTACCGAAGGCCACTCATATTATCCAGCCTCTCGATGTGGCAGTCTTCAAACCGCTCAAAACACTTTGGCAGGTCGAAGCGACAAACTGGTGCGTTCAAAGTGGGGGTCGCTCGATGAAAAAGGAGGAATTCCTCGTCCTGATACGGGACACCTTCGAGAACATCGACGGAAGCTGGCTAATCAATGGACTTCGAGCGTGAGGCATATCGCCCGTTGATTACGGAAAGAGCTGTAGATTCGCCGGCGCCGCCGAGAGAGCCAGGGAGCCCTCTCCCGGGGAACTCGGCCATGTTCTTCCTCATGGAGCTAGAACAGCGGATGGCTTCCGAACAGCTCGAAATGTTTCGCAAACGAAAGGGACCATGGCAGGGGCCCGAAAGTATGCGGGACCTCTATTACATTTGGATAGCCGCCGAATCCGCCCTCCGGAATTCGCAGCCTCTCGAGAGATCTCATGAGTCTCCGCCATCGGCGAGCTTCGATGATCGATCGCAAGATCAGATTCTCGTTTTTCCTACGCCTTATCAACCTGGCCGCCGACAGTTCCCTTCATAAATTTAATGTCATTCTTTGCTGGATAAATGCTCTCTCTATGGAGCGATGCCTCCTCAAACACTGCAGGGTGGTCGGGAAGATTATCAAGTTTATATAGATCGCAGATTCTCCTTGAAGAAGTGGATGGCCCGAGAAACGACCCGCTCGGCTAGCAGTCAGAGTTCTCGCATGCTCGCCTCGATCTTCGAGAACTGGCTTCGACGCATGCTTCCCTCATTAGATTATACTCCAGTTCCATCTTCAATTCGTTTCAGTTGCAGCCAGCCCCGATAGTGATGCTCTCAGAACTTATCTCCATGGGGTTTATGCCCGGTCCATGACTGTCCGGTGGCGACATTATGGCATGATGGTGCGAGTGAACCTAAACTGGTGGGTGGTCCATAGCTGGTGACCGGTTCAAAACCGGTGGGTGGACCCTAACCGGTGGATCTCCCGATTATGGGAGTCGGAGCTCGGAGCTCCCGGTCCCCGTCGCAAGCTCTCTCTAGGCTGCGCACCCCTGTCGTGATCTGATTACCAGAATAGAGCACTGTCTGCTCTTTTCTCGTGCTTCAGAGCTGAATCAATTCCCACGGACGGTGCTCAGCCAGAGGGAGAAGCCTTGCGGGGTTCTCCTGGGAGCTAGCACCTGGGGAACTGGCAAGATCACAGCGCGTGCCGAGGGCGTCGGACATTCTGATTCATTGTGAATTCCAACATAAGAGATACTTAAGACACGGGAAATTATCGGGATCGATCCGGGGGGAGTTACGATACAGATACAGGGTCCCTATTCGCAGTCCACACGCGACTTGACATCAGAGTAGATATTACCGCTTGCTCCCGAGCGGGAATCCGGTAATTGTAATGGTTATGGTTCTGGTAAACTCGTTGATTCTATTCGGCGAAAAATATTATGGGGCTCGCCCGGGGGAGCGTGATTGAGTTGAGGATTCCGCGGGGCGTTGTTCATCGAATGCGTACTCGAACCGGCGACATCCGTCCGGATATCACCGGCGAGACGACCAGTGAAAGCCTAAGGCCAACCCAATGGAGCGCAGCGCAACGCACAACTGGGACACGAAGTGCTTCCAAGTGGCTCTCATCTTGCAGGTGGTCCTCTTAATTATGCGATCAGGTCCACGAGCTTTTCCCCTGGCGAGCTCGTCGATTGTGTCGACGTCAGCTACGTCAGTAGTTTAACAAGGTCCTTCCGGATGATCGTGGAATATCTCGTCGAGCAAATCTCTCGTTCTGGGGCGATCGCGATATCTCCCGGGACTGAATCGAGAACTTCGAGGATGATAAGCAGAGAACGCGCGAGCCACTTCGATCGCTCGTCTCCGGAGCCAATCGACGAGCCTACCGAGTGCCGAGAAAATGGCCCGATGCTCTTCCAAGTCCATCACAAGATCAGCCTCATCATTGTTAACGTTCTCTCGCCCATAGCGAGGTTCGATTTTCGTCTAACTTCGCGTCCCCTGCCGTTTGCTGGAAATCGTGACCCCGCGAAATCCGAGCATGGTTTCTCAGTCACGTCGACGTGCATGAGAGAGCGTCACGAAGTCATGCGGTGCGGGCTGCGCGCGAAACGCAGTGAGTCCTCATTGTGTCCGATATTTTCTTTTCGCCTCTCAGAGGAATCCCACACACGAGCCACCGGCAACAATCCGCAATCGGTAATCGGTATGGACATGGACTGGATCCAGAACCAAGGTTGAAGTCGCGAAGCGATCAACTCCAATTCGTGACTGCGTCAGGGTACAGGAAAAATCATGCCGAATGTAGTCCCAACAGCGGCGCAGTTCTTTGCCGAGGAGAGTGATGTAGGACCAGAGGACATCAGCCAGAGGGTGGGTAAAATTTCGGCGGTCGGTTTCGTCCCGTCCAGCGCCCGCGGTAATTCTAAATCACTTCCCTCCACGTCGGATTGCAGGTTGTCGCACTTCTGGATGAGGCTGCCGTAGCCACGAGGGAGCAACATAAAATCTTGAACCTGCGCACCGTGCAAGAATTGATTACGAACAGAGATGCTGCTCTCCTCGACAACTTTCTCGACGAAGTCCTGGCTTTCCAGAACGATCGCAGCCCGGATGTCAAGAAGTGAGCTGAGCTTGTCTCGTTCGAATCTCTTGAGCTTCATGAAATGGCGATCTCATAATGCATACCATGAGAGACGGGATGCAAATTTCAGGTTCCTCATTGGCTTCATGGAGATCGCGTGCAAGCGAGATCCAGCCATTCTACCGAAGGTTGTCGCGAACATCAGAATCATGCTGGATGAGGAGAATCCAAATGTGCAAAAACGCGCGATACAGGCTGCAACTCAGCTATACAGAGTTTGCTTCAAGTATGATCTCCGACCATGATCTTTGTCGACTTGGGTGATTATATTGGATTACTGTTCCGTAGTGAATCACGGCTTCACGATCGATTCTTCCCGTCAGGTGGCTGTGCGCCTCTAAAGGGACATCGGACATTGATGATTTGAAGAAGAGTACGTGGAAATACTTTCAAGACATCAAAGAGTCAATTGTCGGACTTCTTGATAGCTACAACGACGGGTAATCAGTCTTCCGGGTCGTGTGATTTGGTGAAGCTCAATGTTCTTGGGATCAAAAGTTACAGACTGCTTTATTTTTAAAGAATCCGAACGCTCGTCGTCAAATTCATGGAAATGGTCGTCTTGACCCAAACGTTCCCTGACGCGCATTCGCCCACCAGAGGAGAGGATGAAGTTTCTCTTGACGATGCGTCTACGCACGTAGCTCAATTCATCAAGCCTAGCCAGCTCGAGGAACAGGCCAAGAAGACTCTTGAGAGACTTCTCGCATTCCACGGAACGCAACACATATCATCGGTAAACTTGATGGCCTGCTCCCAGAGCCTGGTAATCATCGCCAAATCACGGTTAGTCAGGGCTGCTTCGTCTCGGGTTTTGGGGGAATTTGAATTTCGGCTATTCTCCTCTATGCCAACTAAGGAATGCCATTCAGAGCTGAATTCATGTCGCGGGTCATCAATGCTCTGGAAGCGCTCCATGCGAATCTACCGCCGACGCTCTCCAAATCTCAAGTCTCATCTGTCCGCAAACATCTCAAACTACAACTCTTCCTGCTGTGCAAACATCCTGTTGCGCTCGGATTCGCCCCGCAATTGACGACACTATTGTCGGATCTGGGCGCGACCCCGCATGAAATGGCCAAGCAGCTACCGCCCAAGTTCATAGAAGGTGAGCTCGATTAGAACAGATGAGGGGACCGCGTGGACGCGCGGTCTAGTCCTAGTCATGATCCCCATCGCTCGTTCTGAATATCGCGATGGCGGATCGATCCGAGGTCATTGAGATTGATCAATTGACGTCGGGCAGAGGAATTGTTCTCATATCTATCAATGGAGGATCTAGCATTGCTCCGAAAATGAGGAAAAATAATGATGTAAACTGACGAGCTCCTCGGCAGAGTCATCCCGGAAGCGTTCCATCCCCGTGGACGCTCCGGTGGCAAGGAAGATACCACGATCATCGCCTTCGGTGGTTTCGGCGGTTGCAGATGAGGAGGAGGACGACGAAACCTCAAAGGTTCCTAAGATGGCGCAGGACCCTACTCAGAGCGCCATAGACATCACTGCTTCAGATATTGCACCCCGTCTCACAACTCTCAATGTCACCGACGTGGTCCTCGTCACGATGGTGAGCTTGGATCCATGGAGTTCCGAGCATAAATAGCATATGTGCTCTTCCGAGGCGAATGTGCGCCGGATGCGGTCCGGATGGGAGAGCCCTCCTTGGATGATCAATTTTCGTACTAACCTTCGGTGATACGCGTTTCCATGTGGTAGCTACGACTACCTGAAACCATGCCAGCCAATTTTCAAGCGACGTATACGCCCATCAGCGTGGCTGGAACAGAGCAGCAGATTGCTCATCTCTCGAGACTGATGGCGACCCAGATGACGGCTCAGAACATGGGTAAAGGAGTCGAAGAGATGATGAAGAAGGCTCAACTGGAGATGAGCAGAGCCGAGGTAAACCTAAACCTCTTATCTTCGAGTTGAAGCAAGAGTGACAGATAGAATATTAATGATGGACTGCAACTACTCTCGGTTAACAGGCTGAACCCATGCAAATCGAGACCATAGGTCGCGCAAAAGCGGCGTCATCATCGACTTCGGCATCGCATTCGAGCTCATCTCAGAAATCCAAAAGCGACGAGTCCTCCCCAATCCTATTGCCGGCTGGTGCGGAAGCTTTGAAAATGAGAGCACGGACCCTGAATCTCAGTGAAGTCACAAAGAGTATGAATAGGAAAGAAGGAGAACAATTCATGTCGTCGGCGGTGAGGAGACTACTCAGAACTGGTAGGTCTCGGTCCGCAGAATTTTCAGATGAAGTCGATGAATGTGTTCTCGAATCTGAAATTGAACTCGTCTTGCAGTCAGCATCGGCCATTCGAAAGCAAAATTGAAGACAATCGCTCGCCTGGCTATGCAGATCCGAGGGCAAATAAGTGAAGTCATTCGGGAGTTTATTTTCCAAAACGTGCGGGCGAATTCGGATCTCGTCATGGTATGGCTGTTCGAAGAATACAATGCTGACCTATCTTCGGAGGGCATCGACTCGAGCTTGAGGAATTACGGCCAGTGTTTACAAGACATTCTGATGGATCTCCTGATCAAAGTCGAAACGAGAGACCGTGATGTGATTTTCCAAAAAATATTCATGGAAGCTCCTGTCGTGACGGAGAACGCGATCGACATCCTGCAACAGTATTGCCAAAATGAAGTTTCTGTCAATCATGGGTTGAACATTCTACGGTCATTGATTGAGTATCGACCTATCAAACAAAAACACTACCTCGAACTTTTGCTCCAATTGACGGTGAACCATATGGAAGAAGTGCGCCAACAAGCGGTCAAGCAATGTCTGATACTGGCTGAGAAATCGGCGGAGATGAAGGAAGCTGTTGAGCGCTACGCGGTCGATCATCTGAGATCGTTGCTGCAGCCTTCTCCCCCTGCCTCCCTGTATCCGAATCAACAAGACGGCGATAATGTCTGGCTTGAAGACGATATCAAGCTATGCATGACGTTGTATTTGGCTCTTCTTCCCGCGAATCATTCACTTGTACATGAATTGGCCAAAGTTTATGTTGACGCTCCACCGGATACGAAACGAACGATTCTGTGGACTCTGGAACAGCCCGTCAAGGGAATGGGCATGGAGAGCCCGGAGCTTTTGCGGCTCTTGGAAAACTGTCCCCCGGGTGCAGAAACGCTCATCACGCGAATAATACATTTGCTGACAGAACAGAGTAAGCGGTCTTATCTGTTGGCTTTTCCGTGCATACCTCTGGCATGGCTTCAAAGCTTCTTCATCTTCTGCTGTAACGTACCTGAACACCAACTGATGACTTTCCCCTCCAGATACACCGTCTCCAGAACTCGTGGCCCGCGTTCGTGATCTATACCATAAACGAGTCGCTGACGTCCGTTTCCTCATACCAGTCTTGACAGGACTGACGAAGAAGGAAGTCATTGCGGCGCTTCCCAAACTCATAAAATTGAATTCGAATGTCGTGAAAGAAGTCTTCAATCGGCTTCTGGGCTGCGGGGAGAATGGTCCGCTAAGCCCTGCGGATCTTCTGGTTGCTCTGCACAATATCGACCCGACTAAATGCGATGTCAAAACCGTCATAAAAACAACTTCTATTTGCTTCGCTGAAAAGTCTGTCTACACTCAAGACGTCCTGGCGCTGGTATTGCAACAGCTCATGGAACAAACACCGCTACCGACACTGCTGATGCGGACAGTGATACAGTCTCTGGCACTCTATCCACGACTACTAGGATTCGTCATGAACATTCTGCAGCGACTCATAACTAAACAGGTATACTGATGACACCCACGCTGTGGGACTCCTTCGATGCGAACATATCCAATCCGACGCTCGCGTCTTGTTGAGCATCCGGATATTTCGCTCACAGGTGTGGAAACAGAAGAAGGTTTGGGAGGGCTTCATAAAGTGCTGTGAGCGGGCTCAGCCTCAGAGCCTCAACGTCATTATTCAACTTCCGCCGGAACCTTTGAGGGAATTGTTTGAAGCCGCGCCGTCGCTGAAGGACCCCTTGGTGCAGCACGTGACCTCCCTTACGCAGCATCAGAAGTATGTAACCGATCGGTGGGGCTGTCGACTCCGCGCGGGTGTCGCTTGATTCGCGGAAGCGCATTGCACGCGTTCATCGGGATTCTCTTGCTTCATGCATGCGAATACGGTCGGATTGGGCACAGAGTGTATTTACCAGTCGTGATTCCACGGTCCCGACGATGAGATCAGACTCCCATAGATTCTCTTTGTGCTTTTATCCCGCGTATACTGATTATATGCATTTCAGGTCGCATGTACCCTCGAAAGTTCTCGAGATCCTTTTCCCCGAAGATGTGGCCTCGAAGAGCAAAACACCAGAGAAAACCGAAACCGATGAGCATCATATATCTGGTTAGCATGGAATAATTCCGCTCGATCGAGGAAGAATAAAGACGGACTATTCTCTTATGAGCCATTGCATTCCTCGTATGGTGTCAAAATCGTTACTACCTCTTCGGTCGTTACTAGGGCTTCCAGCGGTTCCTACCCGAGGTTCTGGAACCGCGGGTTTCCGCCGATTCTCTCGGATCCGGAGCCGACCGGTTTTCTCGGTTCTTACCCGCGGTTCCGAGGGGGCAAGACAAATCATTCCCGTTTCTGAACCACTTTTTTTTTTCTTCTCTTCTCCCGTTTCTAAACCACCACATGCCCCCAAATGAGCAAGAATCCAGGCCGAGATGTTTTCGAAGGCTGAATGTCTCTCTCATGCACGCTAACAAGGAAAGTATTTGAACTCACCCTCGCGATTTAGACGGGATAGCGCGGGATTTGTAGGTCGACCCGGGTCTTCAAAACCCCACACTACATCTCGCTAGGTAGACCCTCTGGACCGAATAATCAGGCCGCCTACATACCTATATTCGGGGGTCAGATTATTCGGAATCGCGAGGGGGCAGTTCTGGTCACTTCCCCTGTAGCCGCTCGACAGATGAGCGAGCTTGCTCTCGCTGCTGGCCGACGTGGACCGTACCGCGAATACGGGGACTGAACTCGGCAAATATACCTTTCTGATGGAATAAAATTAATTCGACTGAGTCCGTTGGCTCCGGAGAATTGGTAGGTTCAAACTTCTCGATCAGTTTCGCCAGGCATCAGTCCCAAATCAGAGGAGGAAAAATTCGGTTCTCTCCGGTTCTTACCCGCGGTTTCGACTCCACGGTTCTCGGGTACCCGAGAATCGCGGTTTTCTAAACTGGCGGGTATTTGGGAGCTTTAGTCGTTACCCCGATAAGATGGCCCTCGCAAATGTGCACGTTCATCGACATTATTGGTCGCGCAGGCATAGTGCTTATTGTTAGTGACTTCGGTAAGGCAATCGACGCTCAAACGGGAGACCGCCTCGCGGAAACGAATGTGTCTGCGAGGACGTTCTCGCGGTTCATTGGAGGCCAATGAGCGAAGATCATAGCTCTTCCATAAGATTCTTAGTATCATATGTACTTCATCGCGAGTCAACCTCGTGAAGCCGAAAGTCTGACCCATACGATAGAGGAAGAACATACCATCTCAGCGAGGCTCTTGATCAGCAGGGCTTTCGAGCTCGGAGACGTTAGCGTGTTTTCTCGCCCTGCCTTGAGCGATGCGGGGGAGGTTTTCAATTGTCGCACAGCTCGAACTGATCCGTTCACTACCCTGTGTTCTGCGTGATGAGTCGGAGACACCAAGCCTCACTCGCGTGTCGGGCTCAATGAATGCGTAAAGAGAAAGCTGGGAATTCACGATGAGAAGCTTCGATCGCCTTTATTCATCACTTTGATGCTGAAGCAACTTTTTTCGCGATCGCCTTAAAAGGATCCACCTTCGGCGGTTTGTTCCTCTTCAGGGCCTTCTTCAGATGACGCATGCGGCCCGAGCCGGGTGCCTTCCTCCGCAAGGCCTTCACTGACCAGTTGTCTGCAAGGGGAGACTCAACCTTGTATACACGGCAGGACACAACAGTGAAACAGCATTTCATATGGAATCTCTCGGTATACGATTAGGCAAGCACGTGGGCTCTGATTTCGGCTCGGAGCCCGTGGCAGTACTCACAGCTCCTGGTTTTCGGGTCCGGGTACCCACAACACGCGCAGCGGCTCTTCTGGATATGATACGAGGATTTACCACAGCGGCGACACAAAGTGTGCGTCTTATTATGCCGCTTTCCGAATGATGAGGTCCCTTTCGTCTGTGAAAAGAAAGGTTGTCAACTCTACCATCAAGAAGGCTTCCTTTCGAGGCATTCTCACGGAAGTCGGTGAAGAGATGCACGGGAAATCCGAGCACGGCTTCCAGGGCCTCCGCAATTAAAGTAGGAGGCGAAAGCTATTCTATGTCTAAGTGATTTGGATGGATTTTCGAAGCCATAAGAAAAACGCACCATGGCTGCCCAGATCTCGCTGCTAAAAGGACCAGAATCCACATATTCCGAATCCGAAACCACCCGGGGCGACGCTACTGCACTGTCCGTCGGGTACGATGTTTCGGCGGCTCTCCGAAGGCGGGCTCTTCGAATCGGACCCGAATGTCGGTGATTCCCGGATTACTTTTGCCGCCCCCGTTGGGCTAAGCAAGAACCGCTCCTACGCTGAGTAAGTAGGGAGATGTCCTTTTCCCTGAACTGCTCTATAGCGATTCGGAACTCCTAACCGTTTCGAGTGAGGAGATTGAGTGGATGCGTGGTCTCTAGCACGTAAGGACATACGATTCTGCGGCACTGGTTCGTGCCCTCTTTTGGATAGGCTGGAGGTTGGGTCAAGCGAACTCGACGCTCTGTCTGGCCATGGCCCGTGCGAGAGTCTGGCGGAAGATCCCGTGAGCGTGGGTTGAGTCGATGGCAGGAGAGTTAGATAGATATCGATAATATTTGGTGATGGATTGAAACGGGCCGACCGGTGAGATTCGTGCTTGAGATTTGAGATTTGTAGGACAACGCAGATCGATGCTCTTACATAATATCACCCCGAATCACAACGGGATGAAATCGGATCGCGAGCTCGTCGTTCCATCCTACAGGGCGCAATCCTGAGTAATTCTGATGAACTGGAACCTGGAACCCGCCTGGAGCGCGAGGGATTGCTCGCAGATGACATTCCAGTCGCCTCCTGACGGTCAGGAGGCGGCCACAATCAGCCGGTTTTCCGACGGGGTTTCGGAATGAATGTTCCCTTCCAATATTATCAGACTGACCTGTGCGTGCTCTCTCGACCCAGTACGGATCGCAGGCCTGCCACGATACAGGGAAGAGGCAGAATGTAGGAGTACTCGCCGGATCGAATACGGAATCTCTTCCAAGTCCGTTCAGAACTTGAATTGCGTCTAACAGCATCGCTCTCGATAATTCTAAAGTGTCCAAAGAGTAGATGGGTCTCGCGAGTTACTTCTCGGGAGATCGGAGTTAGATATGTTGAACCTTCACAGATGCACTCCGCGAAAATTATCTCCACGCGAACATGAAGGTGTCCGCATGTTTATGATAGTCGGGTTCCTTTGCATGGAGTTGCGAAAAACAAGATGCCCCATCTCCGCGGAACTCGCTCCGCTTCGGCTGAAGCTTCGAGCGCACGTGACCTTCTCTCCTGTTGGATAGGCAGCGAAGTCTTCATTCTAGCGAAAACTTGCGTTCGTATGAGCTCGACGCAATCAAGACCGTGCGTATGCTCACCCCTCCGCGACTTCATTATCAGTTCCGGCCCCCTGAATGAGGTGATCCTCGCGGAACAGCCGTCCTCCCTCCGCTATCTGAATCGGTACCGAATTGTTCCAGGATGGTTCCGTGAGTAGAATCCCGCCCTTCACTCCGCTGACAGCAATCACAGCGAGAATATCCGAGGAAGCGCGTGTATCTGTCTCGAGCGATAGAGACAGATGCGCAGTTTCGTCTGCGAGGATCGATCTGACCCGTCTATCGGACCCAATGACGTCAGGGCAGAGCACCAAGGAAGCATAATTCGGTGATTCCAGCGTTTGAGATACTGGCTCCCAATGCCGAACCGTCCCCGTCGGGGTCGATCGAAATTTGAATGCGGCGCGCGTGCCTGCGCTTGGCGTCTGCTAAGTGGGGCCGCCCGAAGAGAACACTAGCATATGCGCGCGGCCGCCGCCATCTCTCTTCTCTCTACCAGCTCCTCGCAAGTTTGTGTTTTGATCTTTGTTGTTGTTGTTGCTGTTTGCTGTTGCCGCCGGAGAAGCGCTGATTTTGGTGACTGTCGAAACCCGCAGAGCAAGGCGGCTCAAATTTTCCGGCCGACCCATGGGAAGACGTCGGAGTAAGCGTAAACCGCCTCCGAAACGGAAGAATATCGAAGCGTTGGACTCGACATTCAACTGTCCATTCTGTAATCACGAGCGTTCGTGTGAAGTGAAAATGTGAGTTATGTCGCCGTTCGAGATTCTGTTCCCGACTCAAGGATCATCGTGAATGGAAGATATTCTGACAATGCTGATCTGTAATTTTAGGGATCGGGTTCGGAACACCGGGAGGATAACATGCAGGGTCTGTCTGGAAGACTTTCAAACTCCGATCACATATCTCTCAGAAGCCATCGATGTTTACGGAGATTGGATAGACGCTTGCGAATCGGCGAATCAGTGAAGTCTCCGCACACACTGTGGAAAGCATTGTACATTGATGTAAATTCAATAAAGGCATGATTTTTAAATGATTTCTCGGGGATGCGATTGGTTGCGCAGCTGATTCCGAAAGAGTGGACGGACCCCGCCCCCAGGAGGACTCCTCGATGCGGTACAGGGAGGAGGATTATCTCGAAGTTCGCAGTCTACAGTCCAATAAGCTCCTCGTCAGACGTCTTCGAAAGAATGATCAGTAGAGCAACCCATGGGTTTGTAAACACCGAGTCGAGGATTCTCTCCGTCGTCGCGATGGGATTCCGAGTCCCATTGCTATTCGGAGCAGTCCTGGGCAAGGGCGCCGCAGTCTCAAGGAAGGCAGGGAGGAGGGGATGCATCAAGTGCGTACTTTGAATCTCCTCCTCATTCTCGTGGCTCGGGTCACGAGTCGAGACCGCACTAAAGTCACTCCAACAATCGCGGAAGGATGAGCCGCGATTCTCTTCATTCTCTTTATTACATAGGAGAAACGTATGTTGATCTCAGGGGGGTCACCGCGAGCCCAGCCGGGTCGCATTCGTAAATAGAAAATAAATTATTCCGAAATTCACGTTCGAATTCGCGGCAATGAGAGACATTGCGAAGATCATCAGGGAGATGATCCCGAACATTGGTACCGAGTACCGCGGCGAGGCTCTGGAGGACCAGTGTGCAACCCGAGGCACACGGAGGCAAAAGGTTCTCGACGGTCTCAGGGGGGCAAGCCGATCGACAAAAAGGCCAGGCAAGCAATACGATGGAGGCAGTGTCGACGAGCGTCGAAACATGAGAGCGACTGGAGAGACCGAGGAGCGAGGCGGCAGTCTGCAGCTGGCTCTTGCTGCGTTATTCTGGGCAAACTGGACGGATCGGAGTACAGCGGAAGATGGGGACAGACCCAAGACAGAAAAGAAGGCGTAGGAAAGGAGTCTCTGGCGTAGTCAATGGGGATTCCTTCGCCGCGGAATCATCGTCTTCAGGAGCAGGCCGAGGCAAGTGAATTGATCTGATATATTTGTGAGCAGGAGTGAGGTTCGCAGCCATGAAGGCACGTCCTCCTGCGATGGAAAGCTGATGAAAACTCCTCTTTGATTCACACATGGCCCTCGTAAACCATTTTTGATCTCTCCCGTTGCGACAGTATCGTATCGAAGGATGAGGCCATTCTCCGAGAGACTTACACATTGAGTGCCACTGAGGGACGCGGCGTCCCTCAGTTCTCCCGGGATACCGGAAAATTCCGCCCGGTGGCACTCAAACGGTTATCACGAGACTCCGCTCATGATCAGATCATGTTAGCTTGTATAGCCAGCGATCCAGACGGATCTCACGCTGCTTATGCAAGTCTTCTGGGTTTCGATGATCCGGCGCACGATGAGGAGTAGAACTTTTCGTAGAAGTGACCACGAACCACGATAGCTCTCCGCTTCGAAGCTGCGAGACTGCCGCTGCTCGGCGGCGGACGAAAGCTCGAAAAATCGCGCGAGGTTCGATGTGACGGAACGAGCTTTCATCGTCACGGCTCTCACCTCTTCAGGATTGCCTCCACTGAGTGACTCTGTATCGCCAATTTTCGTCCGAGGATTCGCTCATTACTCTTTGGACTGCGGAAAATGCTTGAGGGAAATGGTTCCCGGTCAGCTTCGAAATTCCAATCAACTGTTGTGTTGCAGTCAGCTGCCACATACCGATTATCTGTGATCGCGCAGTACGTAAGGATTGCATTCTGCTAATCTAGCAAGCTCGTTGAATGAGGTTGCCGAGGTTGGCATAGCTTGCCCAGCACATCGTTTTTTAGGAATCAAATGCATCTGACTGAGTGAGTCAGAATCAGAAGCCACCATACCATAACAATCCCGCGCCCGATCAGAAGACGAATTCGCGGTTCTTGGTCGTTTACCGAAGAATTGAGCATCGGAACGGGAGCAAACTCTCGCCGATAACGGTCGATGAGTGTCCTCATTGGTCGGATTCGTCAAACGGATAACATCGAATCGAGAACGCTAGCAATAGTGCGCACTGACGGACGGAGATAGCTGCTTTATTATATTATATATATGTATATATATATATATATATACCAGCCGTGCGGGCGCTTCGCGCCAATCTTTATGTTGCTGTATCTACAGGCATTCATAGGAATCTCCATGTGAGAGACTTTGGCGCATGACTTTGGAGTAATATACTTCTGCAATCTGTGTTGCCGTTGGATTAGCTCGAGTTCGTCGCTGTTGAGAAACATTAGCTTATCCTGCGGCTTGTGTTTCTTCGGCTGAGCGATTTTCTCTATATCTTCGAATTCTGTAGCTTTCTAGCTGTCGCCGTCACTGATTACCACGAGAGATCTTTTTCGATTTCGGCATGACGTATGCGAGAACTAATTTCACGAGCAGCTCATGAGTACTCCTACCCTGACAGCGGGATGCGGGATGGTATGATGGTATGTGAAAGTGTTGACATCGTTCTCTGAAAAATAAATCACCCCTGCTAAATGAAAACCTGTAGGGAGCATAGCACATCGTTCTTGAGCAATCTCGCTTCTGATCATGAGTCAGAAGTTCAGAAGCCAATCTCGTTCGCAGCCAATGAGAGGACGATGTATCTGTTTTTCGAGGTTTACCGAAGAACGGCGCATCGAAACGGAAGCAAACTGACGGCGATTACGGTCGATGAGTGTCCTCATTGGTCGGAATTGTCAAATCCTCGACATCGAATCGAGGACGCTAGCAGTAGAGCGTACTGACGGACGGAGATAGCTGCTTTATTATATAGGGGGGGATATATTATCTATATATACATATATATATTGTTGGGTTCGTATGCGGCCAAGAAGGCTACACGGAGATGCGACTACACAGCTCAGCGATCAGTGATCAAGTGACGTGGCGTCTGCGCGCCCCGTCTATTTATTGAAACTCTTTTAGCAATAACGAATTTGGGAATAGCGAGTCCACAGTCCCAACATTCCTACCCTTTCAGCCGCCTCGCACTCTATCTTTGAGGAGTTGATTCTTTGTCCTTCTTGCACGAGCGTGGCAATGGGAGTCGTCGGACGGGACCGGTCGTGGTGTCCGGCGGGCTGCGTATCTCTGGTCGCGAAGCCGACTCGGATGCTTGCGCTGGACCGAACTCCGACTCTACGTCTGAAGAGCCCTCAGGAGACTCCGGAACAGCTCGTCGCCATACCTGATTCCGGTGGCGAATGATAGTTTTGCCTCGTACGATCAAACGCAGCATCGCCCGGCCGATGAGTCCAGCAATTCTCGCGGAACACCGACTCCCATTCGCCAGTTTCACGGAGACAGTCTCCCCCTTCACGAAATGGCGGTCGGTGACTCCGTTCCTCCGGTCGAAGTTCGACTTGTATTCCTGTTGATATCCACTCAGAGTTTGCGGAGTAGATCTGGTGGGCTTGAACGCGTCGAATGGAGTTCGGAGTTGTCGACCGAAGAAAACTTCGTTTGGTGACTTGTTCTCCAGATTGCCTCTGGAGGAAGCAGATGAGAGATTCCAATGGGATTGAACCTTTCGCTTTCTCGTCGGCCCCAGACTCGTTAAACTTCTCGGGAACAGCGAGGCAAAGTTGCTACCTAGCGCTACAAGGGCATGCGCGTTCTGTGAAACAGTCGTGACGAACTTATGAACTTACCAGCCCTGGGGAACGCGGCCTTCGGCCGCGCTCCTTATTGTGGACTCGAACGGGAATCCCGAGCTCATGGCCCGGGTGAGAATTCGTAGGTTGAAGGCAGCGGCAAATCCACCATCAGGAATTGCGGGGGTTTGTCGCGATGCGATCAATTCCATGGGGAAAATGATTCCGTTGTTGGGCTTTGGCACCTTCTGACGGTTTCTACAACTCGTCGGCTCGTGATCTTCGTCATGGAAATCCGCCTTAGATAATCCTGATGATATCACTACACAACCGGAAAAGTCTTGAACGCTATTCCGAACAGTCAATTGAACCCCCAAGATGAGCAAACAATCGATCGAGCAAATCTTGAACTCGAGCCTATCTTGCTACGTAGATTCGCATTGGCGCCTCACAACGGGAACGGCCGCGCCGCCACGGCGGCAAAGGAGACGGAGCGCAGAATTAAAATTGTCCGTAATTTCCATGGGGATTATCGGGTTCGAACTAATACTAAGGACGGGATGGGCCATGACCCCTTATGAATATCTCCGTAAAAATTGGAATATTTCCGGAATGCTAGAAATGGAAAATCCCCCCATATATAAAACGCTAAGTCTGTGTCTCACTCTGTCTGTCTGTAGACAAAAATCCTCACCAATTCCGACCAAAACGTCTGTGAAGCACGGACACCCCCTCCCATTGCCTGAAAGCACATCACCAGCTCGAACCTCATTTCGACACAGAAGTTATGCATCTATTCAAGAGGATCTACTTGATGGTCTTAGCGTCTTAGCATCTTGAGACTTAGCGTTTTATATATGGGGGGATCATTCCTAGCAAGGCTTCTTGCTCTACAGGTGCTGATGACTCGATGCATGTGAGCCTGTTGAGCTTATGCAGGGTCGCCGAAACGGGACTTCAGCGAATCTTTCATCAAGTCGTAGAGATCGCCGCTGATTTTTATGTAGCAAACTTCCTTGGCTGCCTGGCCCACTAGGGATCGCTTGAGGATGCGACATTTCTCGGTCTTGTCGATTCGCCTTGAATCGATATAATATAGAAAAGCTCCCACCCCTCCTAGAACCTTGTGACGTCGCCGTTGAATTACGGAACTTTCGATGCGAGGTCTTTCTCGGACGAGTGAGGGTTCGGAGATGCGGGATGAGGTGGTGGAGTTTCCGGAGCCTGCAAAGTGTTGAGACTACTAGCAGCTTCAGTTGTCGCATCCGAATCACCTTCTCCTTGAGAAGACTGCTTATGCTGAGCTTCGGGGTCCTCCGGGGCCTCCCGGACGACTTAGTTGGGGACGCAACGCTCCCCTTCCCCCCAGGCGTCAATGGTCACGATGACGGATTGTGATCTCGAATCACCGTCGCGTCGCTCCCGCTCTCACGAAAAGACTCGAGGTGGCCTCTTCCGTAGAATCGAATACACGCGCCTGACCAGCCCTCGCTGGATGTACCGTGAAAAGCTCGAGTCTCGCGTCACCGGAGGGTTCCCATAGACTTTTGAGGGGGGTCAGCAAACTTATCTCAATCAATCAACAATATTCGGTTCAGGGGAGGAGCGTAGTGTGCCCCGAAAGACGCGGTAACATAGTTTGTCCATCCATCCTATCCATTATGATTACGATGGATATCCGACGGAAGCTGCTGAAGCTTTTTCGCTCTGTTCACCGCGAACGAGGTATGTTCCTTAGGAATAGCCGAATCGAGGACGGAGTCAGAATCACAGACGGCCTCCTTCGACAGTCGACAGACACCGCGTTGCTGAAACAGAGGGCCTTAAGCAGGACTCATATAGCAGCCTGTCGACGCCAATCCGTGTTGACGCTTTCCCCTAAACCGCGCGATCAAGTTCTACCTATTCATGTTCATCCGAGGACTCTTATTGTCTCGGGTTTGTCTCCAGCAGGGAATCCGGAGCAGCGACTCTCGCGAAGTCCCCGAGGGATTGGAAAATTACTTGGTCATATCGATGAGCAATGTCTGCGAGTAATCTGGCCCGCTGTGCGCAAAGCGTAGCGCGACTAAAAATCGGAGCATCTAGCTCTGGCCCTCTTCCCACCGCCGCAGAAGCCTCCCCGGCTGCCAATTTGTCGAATGCTTGCTCCTAAAAAGAAGTTCGACGAAATGCAGTAGAGCTCAACAAAGTCGGCGAACACTCCCTCCTGATGTTTGAGATTGCTGAAATGATCGAGGCTTCAAGGTATTCTAATGAGACCTCGATCACCCAACTTTCTCTAATTCAAGGGCATGCCCCGCAATTTCCCAACCCTCGCGTCGGGTCCCCTTCATTCAGAGCAAGCCCTCCGATTGGAGCATGCCGTTCTATTTCCAAATGAGATTGGGAAGCAACGGGCTTTCTAGAGGTCAGGTGAGCGGGAAAATCTTGTATTCTTCTGGTCGCGGTCGGCGAAGTACGATCACGAGCCCCATCGATCAGTATCTATTTAGGCAATAATGTACGCTGCGACTTACATCCGCTATCCTAGATTTTCTATCCGAATCACGGCACCGCAACGCGGATTTCGGGCATTTGGATTCGGGAATGAATCTCAATGACTGCACTCCGCTAGCGGGGAAGTCGAGCTCTGATGACAGGTCAGAAAAACGAATCGTGAGGAATGGTCGGAGCGAACTCTTCGGAGACCAAGCCGGAGACTGATATCCAACACGGTCAGAAAACCAAAAAGAGGTGAGATCGACGGATGTGGGGAACGGGCAGTATACAATCGAAGAGCATGATCAGAGGAGGGAATAGAGGCAAGCATTAAGGAGCCCTCTCCGGATTTGTAATGGATCTGATCTTTGATAGCTCAGCTTCATCCAAAAACCTATTCGTATCCGGCGAAGTCTGCCCTTTTTATTCGATCGTGCAGTCGAGCAGTCAAGCTTGTTTTTGATATGAGAAGGTGAGAGTTCGGGCTTGAGGGAGCATTATGTGTACATACATTCGGCCTGCCCAGCCCCGTGAAATTCCCTTCACGCAACCAGGACCTTGACGTGGACCATTGATCGCAGGAGCTCGGCCCCGCCCGATCCCCTCAGAATGTTCGCTGACGCCGGTCGGAGCTATTGAGGGCGAAGACATTGCGTAGGAGCACCGGGAACAATATTAGAATCTCGGGATTGCAAAACATCGAAGCCGATGAGCTGGTAGATTTGATTGGAATCGGATACCTACGATATCGATCAACCGCATCCGTAGAGAAGTCCTGGCGACAATCCTCGTCCTCGTTCGTTCAAATTAGTGATCAGTTTGTCGACTGCCAATCTTGGACTCAACGGGCTTCTGGCTTGGAAGTCCCTGCTTTCGATGGTCGGAATTGATGAAATCAATGGTCTTGCGCTACCTCAGATTTATTAGCTTACGGAACAAATATATACATTTATACAAACAACCGTGATGCATGTATGGGCGATGCTCCTCAAGAATCCTTGACTCTACGCGTCGTCATTGCCCATCGACCCGGCTGAATGGAAGCTCCTTCGCTCGTACTCTGCCATTGGTCCAGATGCCGCGGCAGGTGGCTCTTCTGCGAATGAAGTGTCCGCTTGAGTTTTCCGAATCGAGTCGATGGGATCTCCGAAGTAATCTTAGAGATCCTACTTCTAGCCCCCGCTCTCAGAATCTCAGATTGGAGTGTTCATGGCTCACCGTCAGCGACGTCAGACTTCTCCAAGTTTCTTGGCTTGTAAGCTCGATTCGATGAAGCCCTTATGTACGGCTCATGCCGATCCTTCTCGAGACTGCCAGAGAATCGAGATTCTATCAGACCTTTCCGCTTGGTCGATTACGGCTTATAGAGTTGAGATGTATATCATCTCATCAGAATCGCGGAGAGACCTACCCTTTCGACAGCTCATCTGATGTCTTCTTTCTGTACGATTTCCCATCCTCATTATCGTCATCCATATCTTTCGGTACAAACTTCTTGCGTTTCGTTAGCTTTGGTGCGCTGGAGACCTTCATCGGAAGACGCTCCATGAGACACATGCTTAGCTTCGAGAAACTCTAGGGCTCGTTGCTCATTGTATCATTAGATAGGGTGTTATTGATTACCGTCAGACCCCCACCAGAACGGGGTCGGCCCAATTCGAACGAAATACGCGGCCGAGGTCTACTACTCTGTTTCGCTTCCCCTGTTCGATGGTGATCTATGACGTGTTCCTCAATCACCTGAAGGAACCGAAGATTTCTCACCCTCAGTCGGGGCCGGGTCGAGATCCGGTTGAAAACACAAATACTTTAATGACATAGTTTTAGATACCTCTTCTTCCTCATCGTAGTGATGGTGGTGGTGATGAGTGGTTTTCTTGGGGTGTTTCCTGGTTTTTATGACTGCATCGACTCCGAGCTTGATACCATGCCCGTAATTCAGTGGTTGCACTCCGATATTTATAACTCTTATTATCGGGTATGAGAAGGTTCGATATTATTACGAGTGGCTTCTAGTCTCACTCAGGCTCAGCTCCGCACCACATAAGAGCGCACCGAGTTCCGATGCATGCATCGTCGCACGAAGCTATCGACAGGGTATGAATCCTTGAATGAAGAGAGCACTCACGGTCTTTCGAATAGATGATGAATCGTTTGGGTCAGCGTGGCCAGAATCCCACCATCATGACACACGGCTGGAGTCAGAACACTGGAGAGGCTCAGCGCATAGATCAGCGAGTGGAGCAATAGTATCCGGGAAGGGAGAAACGGCCTGCGAATGAAAAGCTACTGACTCTCTACCCTGCGCGTCGCCATTCGAAGCGATAATCCTCCAGATCATTCGAGCAAAAAGGAGCTGGGGCGGTCGAGATTCGGAATGCGAACGATTACGACACGATCTGATTAAAGCATGCCTGACGATCGAATCTCATTTTGACATATCCGCCGCACTGCGTCACGGAGAGGAAACCGTGATTATCTCGCCGGTCTATACATGTGACTATCTTTATAGCTGACTATATGACTAGTGTACATGTGCTTTCGTTCTGCTTTCGTGGCTGCTTTCCGAGATCCATCCCAGCAACACCGCGCTCCTAATTCCAGTCCTTTGGCGGAGGCCTCGAGGGCTCATTCCAACGCTTTTTTGTCGGGGTCAGTATTGGAAAAACATTCGGAACATTCAAAAATCGCTCGGCGCTCTTGGACAACCCGGTGATTCATTTTTATTCCAGCGCCACAATGTTCCCCTCAATCCAACGCGGTTCTAGCGAAGCCCTAATTATCTTACCTGTCTCCAGCCGAAATATCGGTCTTTGTGAGAATTCGACTCTTTTTCGTCGGACCCGCGTACAGTTTTTCGGGCAACGCTGCGTGAAATTCACCGCGAACAAGGCTGTTCACAGAGGTGGCTGGGCGAAGCTTTTTGCTCCAGAAAATCCGATGATTAGCCTCATAGTAGTTTGTGATGATAATTATGATAATACATGATAATTCTTATCACCGCCGAAGTGCCTCGAACTTCACTTGAGCTTGGAAGGATGACCACCCGAGGCTTCCCCTTTCTTGCTTGACATGAGCT
>NW_003803698.1:211184-282599 GCF_000255335.2 Galendromus occidentalis
TCTACATGTCCGAGGATCAATGCGTCGACTCTATGCGAGCCGTCCGCGTCCGTTCCGGAGGCGATCTGCGCTGGCGAAGATCTTTTTGAAGCCTCCCATGTCGGCACAAGACCCTCATCCCAAACCGGGGAAGCCCGAAATCCTTTTCGAAGCCACTGAGAATTCGTACTGAGTCGCTGGTCTGCTAGCCTCAGGAATGGGGCCCCGTATTCCGCTTCTTTTCCCACGAGCGGGCCAACGGCGTGCAACCCACCCTCCCCAAAGAAAAACAAGATCGAAGTGCTCCGCTTCACCTACTTTTCGCCGTCGCCGATCCCGGCTCGACTCAAGCTTCACCCCTCAGGTAGCCACAGGGTCGATTTGGAACCGTCTGTTTGAAACTTGTCAAGTTCGTCGACTTTCCCATCGCGATTCGACGAGAATTTCCAATGTCAGGCTAGCTCCAGGGAGGCAAAGCTTCTCACTCTCCTTCGCAGATACTGGGTTCAACATTGGCCTCGGATGAGGACGTTATTCTTTTCTCAGAATTTCATCCCGTCGGTCTAGAGTCTCGAGATTTCAGCAGAGCTGTCGGAGCGATGCAATTTTCATCTATTCGTAGAGATCCGTGCGGAGGTTCATATGACAGCGCCCCGATGGGGCATTTTCGGAGACGCGTCCAATGGGGACCTTGACCTTTACCCGAAAGCCAGAAAGAATGCGAACGAATCTTTGGATTCGAAGAAGCACGTCAGATTGGGCGGATGAAACATTACAGCCGAATGTGCGACCGTTGTTGAAGAGAGAAAACGAAAGTAAAGAGAGAAATACCGTAACACCGGGCATACTGTGACGTGATATATCGTCCGGATCCGCTCACGATCAGCAGGCTCCCCGATTTGACTCGCTGTTGAGCACTTAATTCTCCGGCAGCTCCCGCCTTCATCCAAGTATCGCTTGTGCAACAATGAGGCTGGACCGTCGCGGGAAGATCTGGGACATAGGCAGCATGCCTCTGCACAGCTTGCATCCACAGACCCCGTCGAAAATCAGCACTCGTAGAATCCGTTTTCAGCGCTACATGGATTCGAATCACAGAGGAGCGCAACATGGCATCGAGTGTTCTGGCTCTTAACCAGTTATGATAAAAGAGTCAGCGTCTTGAACGAAACGCTTGAGTGAGCTGCACGTTGCGTAATCGGGCGCTCGCTGCCGTTGCGCACAAACATCCCGGAAGACGAAGTCGAAGCACTGGCCGATGGTGATGGTTGCGATGGTACGCAGCCAAGGGTCGCCAGCTCACTAAATTTAGCAACAAGCCGTGTGCATGGATTTGTCGATAAGAGTTGTCGTTTGTGATACAGCTCATTTTCGACCGCGTAAAAATAGAGTTATGTAATCGGCTCCCCTACGAAATCCATGACTCCTCAGGTGATCGTTGACATCGCCCCGGAAAGAGGCCCACTCTTAGCGAATACCACCCACTGCAAGCGAGCAGGTACTCGAACGGGTTATCATAAGTTCGGAGTCCCTTGACTACAAATTCCGGGGCACGCGGATGGAGTCGCTTGACTCCGCTGTCACACAGAGTTTGTCGGAGTGCTCGTTCATATTGCATCAGATCGGGCTCCGGTCCGCATCACTATTTCGCCCTCGATGACTCTGCTTTAAATCATGACTCCGCCGTCGTCGAGCTGATAATACCGGCTTCGAAACGGAAGCTACATACCTGAGGGCTTTCATGTTGATCTCCGCGACGAGACGAGCCGGCGTATCAGACGTGGGACGCCAGAATACTTCACAAACGTATACACAATTACAAGTAAAATATCACCTCGATCTGCGAGCTCGACCGCGTCGCTGGTACGCCCCGCTAAAAGTTGGTTAGTAAAAAATGAATCTTGGAACACCACACGACTCGCTGCTGCGGGTTGATTCCCGGAGCGGACTGTTCGTGACGTGTTCCCGCTGTGGGTTTTTCTCGCCGCCGCAAACGAGTGTGAGGGGTTACTACGAACCTTGGCTTTGGTGAGTGAAAAGCTGATTGCAACCATTTGTTGTTCGACCGATATTTGGGGCCACAGTTTTGTTGTGCTTCCATTTGCTGTCGCAATGAGATCGAAAAGAAAAAGTCCACCATCACTCAAGTCTGACTGACCGACGACGTAGGGAAGACAAATTTTAAAGAGTCCCACACCGCAATTGAGTGTGCCTGCGCGGTCACTAATTATTGGTCCGGACGGTAGTTCCCGGTGCGTCAGAGCCGCCATGAGTCAGTCCTGGAAGCCTATGTGAACCATCGGGTTCGATGACTCCTTACCTCACCAGATTCTCTTATCGTGCCAGTAGCTGTTCTGGTGCTGGGGATAGCATTGCGAGTGTCTCATATGTCCCGATCCAGGAATTCATCTTCTTTTCTGATCGTTTCGGGTGTGTGGGCTCCCAGTCGACATTAGGAGGATCCCCAGGGAGCCGTTTTGATCAGAGTTAGCGAATCGGGCTTCCAGCACAACCTGGGGTATATATGTAAGAGGAATGGCGAGGAAGCCCCTTGAAGCGCACTGAAGAAACGCGGATCTCCGGAAAAGGTGCGACTTTCGGGAATCGTAGTCTCGATCCGACAAGAATCCACGGAGCTAGCCAAGTATACATGAGAGGTGATGAGCTCTCGGCGATATATGATATCGGGGAAACCTGACCTTGGAGCTTGATTCAGCGTGCGCTCGAATCAAACATGCGCTCAACTCAGGTGGCATCCTGATAGAAGTTTCTCATCAACAGTCCGAACCCGAAGGGCTCTCAGCTAATCAGGAGGTGCCCGTCTATTCCCCATTCCCGCCAGGTTGCCCAATATTAGAAGATGTCAGCCGTTCAGAAGAGCTACAGTGCTGAAGGAGTGAACCTGAATTTAAGCTTAGCAAACTCGAGCGTCGAGCCGGGAGCTCTATATTTCCCCTCGGATTCGGAACTCGGAGGATCACGCTCACCGGTGAGCCCCAGAAGATTTCCGCGGGGGGAACTTCGGTGTCCTCATTGAGGTGGATGGGAGGCCCCTGGGGACTCTAATGAGCATTAGGAAACCTCCAAGGAAAAATCATCGACATATAAGTCGGCTGAGTGGATGAAAAACCCCCATCCCATCAACCATTCGTTTCTCCATCACGAGGTTCATAATTATTCTTCAGGCTGTATAGACTCGTTGATTGATGGAAGTCTTGAACACATTGGCACAGCCCACCGTGGCTGAGGAAATGAGCGGGTACCTACTGGAATGCGAGCGCCTTCCAATTAACGAGCACCTCGCAGGGGGCTCGGAAGTGAACGGGCAGGCCCCGACTGGGACTTGCAAAGCGCTGTAGCGGAATCGAAGTTCAAGTACTCCTTCTGGGTATCCGAGAAGAATTCCGGCGAGGCAGCGAGCCTCCGAGGCAACAAGAACGTGCAAAAATTGCGGCAGCTCTCGAGAGCCTATTTCCCAGATAATCCCCCATGAGACACAGAGTCCGCTTGTCGGCAAGCCTAGATCAGCGAAGCTTGCATGCTGAATTTTTTTCCTCACGGCGCGGCGCATCAACTCCGTGTCGTGATTCGTGATCGTCAGAGCGGACATCCGATAAGGGCGTCTGATCCAGCATGGACCGAGCTCCCGAAGCTACAGCAGCTTCGTAGCCCTGTGATCCGATATCTCAAGCCTCGATAGATTAGGGAGTTCTCCTCATGTGAAGCGTCCGATTCGTTGTCTCCGCTAATGGTACAATTTCGGGGGAGGCCCCGTCAAAGGGGAGAGCCGAGTCATTTGCTGAGAGGGTCATGTGCAAACGAAAACTGACGAGGATCCAGGCTCACATGATGAGCATGATTCCTGGAGACGTGACTGCCGCTCTCGGATGATGCCGCCTTGCGTCCGCGGTCGTTCTCGTAGGGATTCGAAGCGGTGTACAGCGGTAGCCTTCACCGAAAACAATTCGAACTGTATGGAAATCCGTGTTGTATTAAACTTTTGCGAAAAACTTGTGAAACCCCGAACGGCTATTCCAAATATCGGTGGTGAATGCATAAAAAAGATCTTGTCCAGCGTGTTTTTCTCACAGAATGGTGGCCGTTTACTTTTCGGTGTGACTCACGTATAAGAGGGCCAAGGTCACTTTCGGGATCTCGCTCTCGTGAGTCGCAACAATGAGGGTATCCCGATCTCCCTGATTCTGACTTGGGTGAGCTGATGAACGTTCGAAGCATCGATCACACCTTTTCGAAAAATTCGGTTCTATCGCGTAGCCTCGGGAAGTGTAGGTTGTGTTGGGATATGCAGTGGATGAAACAGCTCTTCCGCCAGAGAATATTGATTCACAGAGCTTGTTTTCCCGACGTCTTTCCCAGAGGGAATGTTTCTGGTCAAGTAGGCGACTACAGGGGACCCGCGGGCTCCTGGAATCCGGAGCTAAGGTCATTGAGATTGAGGGGATTTGATTGTGATAGCATGATAACGAGCGCCGAGAAATATTTGCTCGGAATCAGACACCGTGATCTTGGATCTGTCTTGCTTGTGATCCTTCCCTTCCGAGGGTCCGCCTGTCAGAAGAATCAACATCATGATCGGCCCTCCTTCTATCGGCAGACTCCTTGGAGATCAAGACGGAACCTGATTTATTTCGATTCTGCATCCGAAAAACTCCAGGCTGTGACGCTTTCGTCGTTCCATTCCGTCTCTGAAACTACGGAAATTCAAACTCGCCGCCGTATAACCATCCTGATCCGCACCATGTGCAGCGCATTTCTGAAAAAAACTAACGGTCAGAGAAGCCAGCATTATTCACGAGTAGCCGTCGCGCACCGGAGGTCTACTAGAATCACAACTCGGGACGATGATTGAATCTCGCTGTTACCGGTTCGCTATTCAATGACTAGGTATATCCAGAAGGAAAACCACTCGATCCGATCGGAAACTCTGCCTCTCGCTGTTGATCAGGAGCGTCGACGACTCTCGAGCTCCGTGTGGATAGCATCGTAGAATCTGAGATGGGTAGTGGAAGCCGGCTGAAATCGCTCGGTCGGGATACGTGATCCCTCGGGACATCAAATCTCGACATCGCCCAGCAGTCGCTCGAGGGGGACGACGAAAAACTGGTCTGCGGGTCCTGATTGAGAGGTTTTAGATGATTTCTGCCAGCGAGTTCTCCCAGGCGAGAAATCTCTCGGAGAAAAAATGTGAGCAGGATTCTGCTCTAAGCGGGGGCTCTGACTCATATTTTTCTTTAATTATCACTGGACACTGTACAACTTGAGTTCATGAGTCAGAGGATCTGAGCGTAGCTGAGCACATACCAGCGCGCCATTAGATGATCAGAGAAGAGGTAACTGGCCCAGCTGAGCCAAGCGTAGCTTTCGAGCGTTGCTCAGGGTCTGGATTCGAGGAATCCAGGCTTATCGATGGCTAAACAGAGGGTACCGCAGGCTTTGTGACGAACCCCCGATAGAGAAAGAAACAAAGGCTGCGATGCCGAATTGATTGATAGGAACGATGCGACGTCAGCGTCATATCTTGCATTCGGAAATGTCTCGATTGTCGGGTGGCTCATGTGATGCCGGGCTGCTATTGGATGCTTTCCACGGTTTGTGACGAATCGCTCTTAATTCCAAACTCGAGCAGGTGGTGCTGATCACTGACCACAGAGATCACGGGCTCCATGTTTCGGCTAGCGGTAGAAAAGCAAATCACCACTGCTACCGGATTGGAGACCGCTCCGAACCAAGCGTCCAGAACAAATCTTTGCGAAGGTTTCCTCATGAAGACCTCTTGCTTGTAGCTAGATGACTGGTGAAGTATGACCACGAATCGAATGGTCAATATCTGCGGTACTTTTTTTAATCATTTGGAAGCAGCACCAAGTTGACGCGGGAGGAGGATGGAAAACCCCTGATTGAAAAAAACTTCTTCTCGCTTCTCGCAGACCGATCCTTCATGCCAATTGCGGCCACGTTTCGGAATGGTGCGACTCAATCACTGACTATTACGGCTGGGCTGCCCATGTCCATTTCACGCGCCAAAGGGAACGTTCACTCGGAAAACCATGGCCGGTGGCGTCGGAGACACTAATGTTCGATGTCACTATCCTGTATCCCATTCTTACTGAGTGATGTCCCGGACATCTTCTACGCAAACCACGACCTCGTCACGACTTCTCTAAATAGCCGATGGCGCGATTCTCGTTTCAAGGTCCCGCGAGCAACTACAAAAATCCATGGAGACGCTGAGCCGCTTCTCAGAGACAAAGGATCCCCTCGTGAACGTTACGGAGACAAAGCTCATGGAGTTAAGCAGAGGAGGATGCTCGGCATCAGGAGGCATCTTCGGCCGGAGAGCGGATTGAGGTAGGGAACGAGCTCACATACATGGGAATCACCATCAGCAGGTATGGACTGTCTTTCGCGGAACACGTCGAGAAGAGGCTGGAGAAGAAAGCTTCGCATTCAGCTCCATTTCGGAGGCCCGCGAACTCCCCTTGAGAACCGCTCTGTCGCTCTTTCAAATCAAAATCGCCGCGATCGCCTCCTACGGGATCCAGCTCGAGTGGGAACACCTGGTTGGAAGTCAGCTGGGAAAGCTCGATAAGTTCAAGGCCAGCTTCCTTAAGATCGCCTCGGGGTGCATTGCTCGGTCGCAAACCGCCTCGAGTATCTGCTCGCGGCGACACCGTTGTTCGCGGAGGAAGTCCAGAGGTAATATCGTCCGCTGATGACGGCGACGTTCCAACGACACCCCGACTCCTGGCTGGGGAGGCTTTCAGAAATCGACGTGGAGTTCCTGAGCTGTCCCGCCCTGACCATCGACTGCTGGAAGCAGCAACGATTCACGAACAAACATCGGCTAAAAAGTGGAGCTGTACACGGATTCCATAACCAGGAGGCGACCTGAATGCTCGGGCCAAAGAACTAAGCGGGAAAATCAGGCAAGTAAGGTTCTCAATATTTCTTATTTTCGAGCTGCTCCACCAAGAAAGAAGGCCGAACGCCTATACACCGGACGAATACTGTCGGTGCGAACTCTGTGGAGCTGGCTGCTCGCAATATCACCTCTATCACTGTGATAATCAGAGGAACTTCGGCTGGACAGAAGCCAGCTTTTAAATATTCATGCACAGACCATGAGATGGTGATAAAACATTGTTTCCGACTATCCTGTGTCCCCGATCGGCCTCTTCCAGTGATGAGACAACCGATACTGAGGTTCGGTCCCCGCCCTGCTGTACGGAACGCTCACTAGGGAGACTTGAAAAGTTCTCGAGAATCGGAGCCAGAGAGACTTTGACTTACAGGCTAATCACAGCTATATAGAATGAAAGTTTCTCCATCGAATCGATCACCTGCACCATCAAGAAAGCACCGTGAGAAAACAGCTGGGGTTAGCGGAACCGTGGAGGGCCCATGAGGAGAATCTCCCTTCTTTCAACTTTCAACACGATGGACCAGATTTCCGCGGGATTCGATCGTGTATTCAAAAAGCTTATTCGCGACCGAATCCTCCTAGCGCTAAATATCCGAAATGCCCTGTACCCCCCCCCCTAGGACCAGGATCATCATTGCCTTTATGGTCCAGCCACTGATTGTAACACGAGCTCATAACTGTCTGCAGAGTATAAGTTCATGTTGCGGAGTCGTGGCAGACACACGGTTCAGCTTGGCTGAACCGAAGCTGGTGCTTTTTCCCTCCGACAGAGAGTTTCCCTGTTGGCGGGATTTCACGGTGATTAAAGAACTTGTAGCAAAGGTCAAGATTTCGTTCTAGAAGACGAGCATCTCGTGAATCGACACCCGTGAATATTAATGAATTGTCTGCCGAAACGTCCGCTGATCTGACCAAGAAAGCGTTTTCCTCGTTTCACAGTTCACCCTGAGATTTCTAAATCTTTTTTCCGCAAATGCCATCCACCGACACTCGTCACGAACGATGTGGCGAAACTTCCTCGCTCATGCTCTGATACCGTGTACGGTAGAAACCGGGCTTCCGAACGGAAGAATCATGGTGCGCGGCCGATAAATTCTGAACTCGAATTCTTTTGGTGCTCCGGAGGCGGTGGGGGACGCTATTCTGGGAGGAGAGCCTGCGAGACCGAGCCAGACTCCTCGACAATGCCGCGGGCGTTCAAAAATCAATCAGTGGCCGCGGTAGACCGGGAATCGGGAGGTGACCTGAATGCTCGGGGCAAAGAACTAACGGGAAAGTCAGGGAATTGAGGTTCTCCATATTTCTCCTGATAGCTGTTCAGCAACTGGCGCTCATCACTCATCGCTCGATAAGCAGAGGACAAAATCGATTTATGGAAATGAGACAGGCTCCAAATGAGCTTCGTTGATGTAGTACATATTATATCGAGGACGTATCAACGAAGACTCGCATTCGCTCATATGTATGCTGATGCATAGATCGAACACATGGGATATAACCAATATTCTTGACTGGCACAGTCGAAATTTCGAATGGTTCAAAACTTTCACTCCTTGGAGGAGCGCAAGCAAAGTTTTTGTTTCCGGAGTGTCCTTTCAAACCATACCCAGCCCAATTTTTTTTCCCTTCCATGGGATGTTGAGTCTGCGAACTTCGGGACATAGCAGGTTGATGCTAAGAATGATGCTGCGGTTCGCCGGTAGAAGCTGGAGCACGAGTGCGAGACTCACGAGATGGAACGCACGATTCATTTGAGAGCGAGCCCGATTAAAGCTTTATTTATAACGGATTCAAGGGAGATACACAGTAGGTATGAATGAACTCCAGACCTCCAAAGACTCAATGATCCATCGAAGCAGCGGAACCTGGAACAGGAAGGATTTTTGTTTGTTGCAGTGATTCACTCGGACAACGGTGTAGGAGACTGCAGAACTGCCTTCCCCCCCAGCCATTTTGGGATATCAAATGGGAAATCCCATTAGGCAGGGGAGGTTCCGACAGTGGCGGCTGACGTTCGTCGGCGGTTCACCGACCTCGATTTCCGTGACTGATCTAGGTGATAGGAGCTCCGGCTGTAGTGTCGATTCCTTTCGGGTCGGGGCCTATTCCTGGAGTCCCTCGAACTCGTTTAAGAGGCTCGGCCATTTCGCCTATTCCAGCACAGTATCCAGGACTCCGAGTGAGCGCACTATCTCTGGATCCTTGAGAGAGAAACGACATGAGATCGCATCGGCACGGATAAATTCGAGCAGAGGTCTCTGAGCGATGACGTCCTGCATTTCCAGTGTGCAAAAGCATTTTCTAGGTGGGCAGAAGTATTCCATTGCTTCATTCGACATGGAATAATGAATAGACGCAAGTTCTCGAGCCCACTCTGATCAGGATTCTTACTCAGTGCGAGGCCCCACTGGGTGAATAATGAGACTTTCCTCAGAGAAATATGCTAGCCGATATTCATTGCGAAGCTCGATCGAATCCCAGGCTCCCTGGTAGAAGCTCGTGGTTCACGGCTCTACCAGTCGCCTGACGAACTCGTACCGAATTAGATATATATACCGTGGAGCTGTAGAACAACGGATTCCCTTCCTGTCACTTTCACCTTCTACTGCGCTCTGTTCAGCAGAACTGTTTCCGTACAATAGGACCTCATTGTCCAAATAACCGGCGACGAAGCCTGTGGGTGTGGGGGGACACGATGCTTATCCTCGATTCCATTCGCCCCATCCAACTTCTGATAATTTCGTACCACGCACGATAATTCCGCCACATGATAGTTCTCCGGTTCACAATCGATTCTCAGTGCTAGATGGGCCGCGAACCTAATCGATACCTTGATTCCTGATTACCGCGGCGCATGTGCCGCAGATTGCCGCCCCGTATACATTTTCTCCGCCGGAATCGGGAAAGACGGGAAATCGGGGAGGGCTCCTATGACCGAAGAGCAACGGCTACGACACGAACTTCGTTCTAATAGGTTTTATCGAATCCTACAGGTATTATGAACTAACTGGAAAAATCGCTCGGTCTCGCGCTTCTCTGGAAAACTAAGATACTAGTGGATTAGTGGAGCTCCATACTAGTGGATTGCGGCTGTTCGTGATCGGAAAATTTCCAAAAAATCTTGGAACTCTGCTCAGAGCTTCGATAATAATTGTCTCCGACATCGGAGAGCGTTTTCAGATTGTAGCACCGTATGTCGGAAAGAGCCAGCACGAACTCGCGCCTGGTCATTTCGATCTCATCTTTCTCTGCAAGTGTCGAATGATCGCCTCACTTCTCGAACTACCCACGGCCGGAGTGGGCGGAATAGTTCTGTCCACCTAAGACCTGGCTTTAGCCCACTGCGGCACCGATGCTAGAGTTTTACCAGCTGAGTGAGCTATACTTGCCTTCAAACAGGCGTGGACGAACTCTTCGCTCGTGACGATGCCATCGCGGTTGAAGTCCAATTTGTGGAACACACGGGTCACATGCTCCCTCGCAGATACCTTAAATGCGGTAGGGCCTTCAGCTTGGCGTATATGTGTCGATAGAAACTGATCAAACAGCAGTCGGCCTATAGATATCGGGATAAGTCGGTTGGGAGAACTGTCAAATATCGTATCTCTAGAGGCTATTCGCTTCCGGAAACTTCGGCTCATCATCCTCCAAGAGTGCTCCATACCCGACCGCTAATCATTTGAACCCCCGGCGGGAATGATCCACCGGTAGCTACAGGTTGAATTTGCCTATGAGGTGCTTGTATCGTTGAACCCAGAGAGAGGCTTCGGTTAGGTATAGTTCTTAACTTCCGGAAACGTTTGTTTACCTCATCGATGCAAGGCTGAGCATAGTGGCCCAGCAGAGAGTACACCGAATTCACGATTTCCAGCATTTCGTCAGCAGTTATACAGCCATCTCTATTAATGTCGTACAAGTTGAATACCCATTCCAGCTTCTCGTTGGGTGAGCCTCGGGAGAGAACCGACAATCCCTGGACGAAGTCCTGAAAAATGCGGGACGTGCTCAGAGAGCTTGGTGCCGCTTTCCTCATCGTGCTCATTTCGAACGAAAACTTTAACAAGAGCTAAATTCCGGAAGATGAGAAAATCATCGCGTCCAAGGAGCGTTCAATGAGTGCACAATCATTGAGCGCACGCGGCCGCTGTTCACTATTCACCCACACTCTTGGCCTGGTCGAACGGCGCGTTGCCGTGAGTTCCACCGCAGCAAGGCTCGAGCGAGGCTCAATAGCAGAATCGTGCGGTCCAACGTCCCGCGCCTGAACTCCGCGGTCCGGAAACTTTACCTTGAAGTTGATGGTGCCTGTCTTGTCCTTGTCGAGAACTCGAAAAACATAGTGCGCATACAGAGTGGTATCAGCTAGCGGAAAGAACTGGCAGTACATGTCTTTGAAGACGGTTTCCGTAACGAGGCCGCTCGGGCAAGTCTGCGAATGAGCGAAAATGATTCCCTTAGACGCTCCCTGGATCCTCACGAGTCTATCGGAACTTCCATTTTTGCTTCCAACGGAAGCTGTATTTATTAGATGACGAACCTGTTTGAACCCCTGATATATTCGCTTGATCTCATCCCGGCTGAATTTAGTCGTCTTGCAAAGGTTGCCTATGGCCTCCGGTTTGCAGCGTGCGGAACTCGTCTCGAGTTCATCTAAGGCTTTCTCTGAAAGAGAGAGAGATATCATTCATTGAGAGCGAACTGAAGGAGGTTTCGGTTGAAGACTTTCGTCGATGGCGAGCTGAGCTTAAAGGTTTGGGCGTTCCCCGCTGGAGCGAGCAGGGATCAATTAGCGAGATATCTGGGCTTCCCAGGCGCGATCCCCTGGGTTCCTCGATTGACTGCATCAAAGTGTCAGAGGTAATGTGATGAAGCAGAGGTTCCACGACTGCTCCGATCGGCCATCTCGGCGAGTCGAATTTCCGCGGGAGCCGCGCGGTCTCTTCACTATCGATTTATATAGGATCCATGTAGCGATATCGCCAGCTTGCTCCGGCTCTAGATGCCAAATATTCTCTGCTCTTCGCGCATACCATATCGAGCGTGTCGCTCTCCGGCGCCAGAGTGGATGACCCGTTTCTGAGCGGGCCGGAGCTTGAAGCAGTTTCCAGAAGGTGAGAGAGACAGAGACCTGGTCGCCGCTGGATCGCTTGTCAGTCTTCGGTCTAAACGTGGAATTCCCTATCGGGACTCCTGGATATCAGTTACCTTTCTTTTTCGACTGGGTGTTAAGGGGAATCCCTGGATCATTGCCGGTCCTTCTGGCACTCGAGGCGAACATGCTTCCCTGGATCCTTGGATCGATATATTGACCTTCCAAGGCACGACGAAAGGCCTCTCAACTGTTTCGCTCCTATTGTAAAGGAGGCTCTCAGTTTCGAGAAGAAGCGATCTCGAAGATCTGGAGGGTACCAGCAATGCGAGGGAGTCCTCGATTCCTCAGCAGTGTGTTGTGCAGGTGTGTCAAATGTCCGGAGTTTGCGAAGATGATGCCCCGATTTCCTCATTCATGACTAGCTCTCTACGGGCAGCCGGCTCTGTCGGCTCCAGGCTCGAGCTGTTTCACGTTTCGACCCAGTTGCCGCTAATCTTTCGGACCTTGCTAGGGGAAAACAACCGTCCTAACTTGGAGAGTTTTTATGAACTTGGATAAGATGCGGGAAGGCTCCGGAATGCACAATGTAACATTATATGTATCAAGACGGAGGACAGTTGCGGAGATGAAAGCGGTGACCGATAGACGGAACGACTCGTCCGACACAGTGCGCGTTTCTTCGCAGGACGCGCACTCTGTGCTCCGTCCTGTCTCCGTTGGTCCTAAGCTCAGGCGTTCTGGCACATTGAAGCCTCTGGCTAGAACTTATCGCGCTCTCGAAGTTCACGATCTCCGGTCGCTTTTGAGGGATCCTAGCCACCGAAATGCGTGACGACAGGATTCGGCGTCGATGCCGTGACACCCAACTGTTCGAGAGATTGGCATCGGGAGCACAATATCCAAATTCGGATGACACCGACTGAGCTCACAAGGTGATTCGGGCGAAGAGCCCTTCTTTCCTCAATGACTTCCGAGTCGAACTCAATACTCGTCGCCAATGCTGTAGAAGAGGGCTCTTAAGCTTCGTGCACGGCGCACACGTAGCAGACAACTCCATCGATCCCAAGCGAAAGGACGGAATTCTGCGTCAACTCATAGGAACGACAATTCCTCACAGAGACAGCGATGCAAATAGTCTAGACTGCGAGGTGACTTGAATGAGGGTGTTCATTCGAGGAACACTGCACGTGTCGTCTTCTCGCGAGCCCATGGCTCACGGAAACGTTCGTCGCCTTTCGGGTGTCGCGGACATTCCCGAGCGACTAGGCCTCGGAAACAAAGACAAATTCGGCTCTCTAAAAACCTTCTTCTAGTTCGCCCGCCGATTCTAACGACAACGCACGCAGCGCCTCCCAGTTTTCCAGACCTAGAGGAGACAGGCAGCTTGTAATCGCAACTCATTCTTTCGCTGGTCACCGATCGGCCAACGGGCTGATCTTCTCGCTTGCCTTCCGTACACTCTGCTGCGAAGCTCTCGAAGCGTCGGCGAATGCCTTTTTTTCGAGCGTCGAATTCCGCGACGCTAAATGTTGAAAATGCACTCGTCTCTCAAAGAGGAAGGCGGTTCCTGACTCTCGGTCCCCTCTATTGGACGGGCCTCCCCTGAACGATTCCAATCCGGGAAGGCTCTCGCCATTTTGTGGACTGTCTCTGATTTACGAATGTGCTAGTCCATCAGAGTGGGAGCGGAGCGATCATTCGGAAATTCGCCGATACAAGAGCTTGCTCTGGAGACTCGGGGTATGGACGAGAATGTCCGAAGATGGTGAAAAACACGGTGCATTACAGCTCGAGAAGGAATGGGACACTACTCGCAGATGAGTTCGTCGATGCCGGCAGTGCCAACGCTGGCTGGAAGATTCTCCTTGCTTGTCATGGACTGTTTTACAAAATCGTTTTTCACGTCGATGAGCCTCGTTTGTGAGAAGCTCGAGGGGAACCGACCGCCTCTTTGCGAAATTCTGCTGGACTCATGGCGCGATGCTGTCCGTCCGAGCTCTCGACAAGTTCTGCCGCAGTAGGTACATATGTAATATCTCGAGGGGTCCTGGAGTCACGCATGCTTAATTTGTACACGATACTCTGATCTGAGGGCATGGAGCTCAATAGTTTTATCCGCTAAGCGGACAACCTCCCGCCCCTTGGTTCCAGAATTCGCCAACGTTTCGAATTGTGATCCCCTCGCGCTAGTATTGAGCATGGCTGAATTGCATCGATCCATGGAAAATTCCCTGCGACAACTAGCGAAGAGCTCCCTTCTCCGGGCCTATCTGGTTTAGCTATGTCCCTCTACCGATGGATTCGTCTGCAGAGCGATTCCGTGACTCACCCTTATTATTTGCCGAGCTAGTCGGTTTCGATTTCTTGTGAGAGGATGCGAACACGGCAAGCGTGTCCATGGTCATTGCAATCATGATGATGTGGTGTCGTTCGGGTTTCACCCCTCGCGGAAGCCGTGAGCTGGTTGAGGGACTATAAGAGCAACAAACACCTCGGTAGTAGGTGATCACCTCCCTCTTTCAGTTTGAGGATACATCAACGATATATCGATGAAAGATGCTGATTCCTCGGGCTCTAAGCCCCTGGAGAGGAACAAGCAATCAACGGAGGAATTGAGTGCATGATAGCCGACTCTCACTATAAAAAATCGGTGTAGTTGTTTGGGAGCGTGATCGGCTTTCAGGAAAGCATTGAGACGTCTACACTTTACTGAATTCTTGTACCGGAGCTCTTAGCACGAAAACAACGAGGGGAGGGTAGGCACCGAAACGGCAGGAGACTACGACGCCATTCCACTAATTTGCCTTAGGGGCTGGGGGCAGCCAATCCGCCGTTTGTTAAATGTTTGTTATTCGCATCGCCATAGCAACTAGCTACTTGTTTTAGTCCCCGACTCAAAAGCTTAAGGCCGCTCGTAGATTCGTCAACTTCATTAGAACTCAGCACGAGCTCTGCGCAATGCTATCCATCCATGATACTAACCTTATTAATCGCTACAGTGAACGACAGAGTGCTGATTTACCGGCCCTCGAGCGTTTTAGAGATTCTGCACGATTGAGAGGCGCTTCTTATCCCCGCTCCGGAAGCTAGACATGATCTCCTAATATCGGAAGGCGTTGGCCTCCACAGCTGATATAGGCGGGGCAGAAGCGCTCAGGATAGCGGCGCAGTGTCGGAGCCCGTCTCCAGTCGCGATGCTTATCCCAATTTTAGACGCCGCTCTCTGCGTTTGGCCCGACGTGTCGCAGGGCCAGATCTGATTCGACCGGCGATGCCCACTACCCTTGAGCCATGCTCGGTTTAGATTCCCGTCCCAATAGCATCGAGCACATCAGAGCTGCTGTGTTGATTACCGTCGAGGGATGTCAATTCTTCGTAGGTAGAT
Organism: Galendromus occidentalis; assembly: GCF_000255335.2. NCBI lineage: Eukaryota > Metazoa > Arthropoda > Arachnida > Mesostigmata > Phytoseiidae > Galendromus > Galendromus occidentalis. The sequence goes on from NW_003803698.1 coordinate 226,584, forward strand.
TAAAGTCCCCCTGTCGACTCCCGTGGGGGAAGCCATCGATTTTTCGATAAATATATCCAGGGAGCTAGCTTCTACCTCGGAGAGGTGCATCATTCGATTCCGATCGGAACTTTCGGACTTCAGCTCTCTCCTTAGAGATGAAACCTGCCTTATATATTCATCACTTTAGAGTCTTGCTCCTGCGAAGGTTGCCATGTTCCCATAAAATCTGATCTGGACACAAGGCGCGTATCCAGGTCTTTTTTTGGGGGGGGGGCACTTGATGACTGCGGCCCCGAAAATTCGGGAATCGGTTCCAGAAGGCGACAGAGGTAGTATGAAACAAACATTTTTGGGAGGGATATCGGCCCCCAATGCCCTCCCTGAATACGCGCTTGCTGGACACCCCAACGTGGATAAGGTGTATGAAATGCAACTTCCGCGCAGATTTATCCTATGGGTAGGTATCCGGAGAAAGGTATCCCGAGAGTTACAAGACACCGAAGTGCGCCAAACACTCATGCAGTCGACTCGACGAAATATCTGCACGTCTAGAATGAAATCACGGAGGACACAAGTCGCATCCGCGACCTCATCGAGCATATCCTCCACGACTGAGTGGGCAATCGACCTCGAAAGGATCGCCTAAGCTCAGCCCCTCCAAGATCGGGGAGGAGCTGCTACGTCATCATCTATTACTTGAAATTCCCGCTGCGATAATTTCCCAATCTCTGGCTCACCTTCGCTCGTTCGGTTCTATTTTCGCGATACGGAAGCTCAGAGTGCAGGGTTGTGTGTGAAGGGCTGGGAATAATTCTGTGATTGAGGGCTTGGGCGGCTTTGCGCGCAGCTCCGAACGAAGCAGTTTGGTTTTCTATGAGAGGAACCGTTTGAGCCGGTTTGTTGACGTTTTGACATTTGTTGACGTTTTCTCGGATGCAAAACCCCGAAATGCCGCCCCTGAAAACTCCGTAGAAAGTGCCGCCCGGGGCGGTCCGCTACCCCCGCCCCTGCCTTAATACGCTACTGTGTGTACCTGATGTCCGCCGCCAGCCACGAAATAGTCACGCGGGAGTCTTCAGGAGCTGCGATCGAATTCGCGACCGGCTCTCACCAGAAGGGCCCACGACAAAATCTTCGATAACCGAAACTTAAGCCACCCGTATCTCGATCTCGCACTCCGTTCCGAACATTACTAGGTATCTTCTCCGACGATAGTCCAAGGAATCCGATGCATTCAGCCGCCCTTTCGTTCACGGAACAAGCGCCCGGGTCTTCCTCGACTTCGGCTCTCAATATGCAGCCTTGCTATGGTATGAGTGCTGTCGAAGAACCCCTTGAGTTTCGAGGTGTGTATGACGGCCTAGTGTGTGCGGGCACACATGTACATATATCCCAGCCTCACGAATTATTCCTATCACATCAGCCGGGCAGCATTGGGCCGACGTACTACCTACCCCTACCGATTACGTAGTCACGGCCATTCGGGAGTCGTTGCTCGTTGGACGCCATGTAGAGCAGAGGTTCCCAAACTGGGTTCCGCGGAACCCTTGGGGTTCCGTCGCTCTTTTCCGGGGGTTCCGTGAAAAAATCTTTGCGGAACCCCAGTGTTCCGTGGGCTGCTCTTTGCGCAACTCGGGGTTCCGCGACGAGGTTTTGCTTCCATATGTACGGTCATATACAGGCCCTAGGTGTCGTAGCCCTGTGGGGAACTTCTTTTCCTGATTCCAAATGTCTTCCTCAATCCCGAAGGGAATCGTTCTAATTGGCGCATCGATCGGCAACGAATGCACACTGCGAAGATCGTTGCACAAGGCACGTTCCCACTAGATGAGCATTCCTAATTTACGCAAGAATCGACTCAAGCATTGAACATTCGGGTCTGGTCCGGAACAAACGAGTGGTTTTTCCTCTAATGGCTGAAAAGAAAGAGCAATTGACAGGACTTTGAATTTTTTGAAAAATGAGGAAGGGTTCCTAGGAACACTAAGGGTTCCGCGAAGGGTTCCGCGGAAGAAAAAGTTTGGGAACCTCTGATGTAGAGGCTCGGAGAGTAGGCACCTGCGACGGTAACGGTTTCCATTGAGAATATCATATTATAAGTCTCGTGTTTAGGGCTAGATGCTGAGTGACTCGGGGAAGGAAGCAAGAGACCCACGGCCAGATCCATCAGCCCGACCACGGGCGCCGCAAAGTCCGTCGAGCAAGGAAGGAACCGGCCGACAAAAGAAAGTCACAACGTTCACATAAACGCTTCGTATTCTGTATCGTCGTATCTATCTCTCCTAGTGAGCGTCTCGGATCGTTGATGTTTGTGTGAGTTCGGTATGTTGAGCGAGTCGAACGCAATGAGTCCTTTAGGCCAGACAATGCCAATGACAGCTCTGGAATGCAGTGGCGAGCAGCAATGGACTATCCAGGATTCTCCAGCGGAGGGAGGGGGGCCAGAAGTCCAAAATCATGAGGCGACTTGGAAGTACGCATGATGGAAAGCATGCCGATGCCCCCTCTCTTGCTTCCGGGATACGCGCCCACCAAGCGAGGTAGGATGCGGGAGTCGGGCCCGTGATCATCCCGCCTGACCGCTTAGACGCTATGCCTCATCCGACACCCTTGCGTGGTAGATGATCCCCTTCTGTACGTCGGAGCCTACGCTCCGAAGAGCGGTTTGCATTCCTGTCGCAGTAGAGCTCCGACCAGCTGTGAGGCCGGAGCTCATCTTCTGATTGGTGCGGTGGTAATCGTCAGGACTGTCGGCGCGTGATCAGTAGAGTACCTGAATCTCGAGCATTCCATACGTCAAAGGTTCCCAAACGGGGTTCCGTGGAAGAAAAAGTTGGGGAACCACTGCCATACGTATCCGATTCGCAAGAGCGAAGACCGACGACCACATCGACGGGGGAATCGCCTCTGATAGGTTTTCCCCGTCGCCGTTTGCTGCGGGAAGTGCTTGAATGAGGATACTACAATCAGAACTATTCTCTCCTCTGTCGAGATACCCGAGCAGTACCCGCTTTCATGAGTCGCGTAAGTTCGAAAACGTTCCGGTAGCGGATAGCGGGGCCGGGAATCCGAATCGGATACTCTCATGGGATAGGGATTCTCGCCGTTGAGTCGCCAGTCTTGCCAGATACCTTCTCAAACATTTCTCGGCTCCTGAATACTGAATGATCATGCTCCAATCATTCAGGTGTTCCGAGTTCTCTCTGAGCTCGAGGCATTTCTCAAGCCCGATATTCCGAGGAGAGTCCCGTCTCTCTATAGTCCGTAGGATGCAGCTCATTCTACCATCTGTTCGACCGTTCAGTGTCTGCCCCAGCTGGTTTTGGAAGAGTTGGTTTTCGTCCAATTGCTCTATTGTACCAGATGGTCTAGGCCAGGGGTGTCAGACTTGGATTTTTCCGGGCCACATCCGAGCGCCGCAGCTGCCCGCGGGCCACATCAAATTTCTACTTTCGTATAGAAGGAGATATACGCCTATCGTCCGTGGAAAATGCTTTTCTACCCTCCGGGGATCGCGGTCTCAAGGAGGGATTCATCCAACCGATCTCATTCAATTTCCAAGTCCTCATTCGAAAGGGTCGGCTTCGAGTATGTAGGGAAATAGTGGCGGGCCACAAAAAGAGACCTCGCGGGCAACGGATTCGACACCTCTGGTCTTGCACAGTTGATCAACTGGACCAAGTGGTTTTGGGCGATCCGTCCGTGTTCGAGCACTATCATTCTTCGTCAGGGAAGCGATCCTCACGGTATCCGAGTTCAATCCGATCCCTCGGAAATGGCCTCTCGGTGGTGCTACATAGTTCCATGTTCTCATCAAGAGAGCGTTTTCGTGTCAAACCGATTTTCCGGAGCGACGCCTTTCACTCTGGTATCCCTTGCCGCGAGCCTGGCTCTCAACAAGTCTCCTGCTCGTCTTCCTGTACTTCTCCGGGAATAAGAGCTCTATCGAGACCCATGCTTGAAGCAGTCATCAAGTTGAAGCAGTCACGACCCCCTCGGATATCTTGGGACAATTATTGTATTCAGCCCGTGATCTGCGCTCGGATCAAAAAGCTTCGTCTTCGGTCGTCCCTCGCCCGACGACTCAGTACCCCGGATCCATCAAGTTCGTAGCCCCGAGTTTCCGTCAGCCCTCCGATACGACTCAGTATCCAGCCTTCCTCGGATCCGAGGAGGTGAGGTGTCTTCGCCATCCTTGTGGTATCGCATCCAGTCAGTTGATTCGAGCCCTCCTGATCCAGGTGCTCGCCATTTGTCGGCGTAGCCCTATGTTTTTTGGCGGTATCGGACGTGTTCTCTGGTTGATCGCTCGTCACACTCATTCGCTTCCTTGAGTCCGGCGGCAGCTATTCAATGATCTTGTCTCTCAGACTGACTGGGCCAGATTTCCCGCGGGTTCATGGAGGAGTCACACTTTAAGCCTCCACTTTTTCACCTATCCGACTCCGAATCAATATCCAGGATTATCTCACGCCGAGAGAAAGGCGCAGCAGAGAACACGTCTTCTAGTTTCAGCGATTCGAACGACTTCGGTGGTCCGGTCTCTCGGAAGTTCGACATCTTCGATTTGCAACCGTGTCATCGGTTAAGCGATTGTTCAGAGGTTTGGCTCTTATCTCATGTGGGAACTGGCGATACAGAGAACCGAATTCGGTTGCGATTTGCAACGCGTCGTCGGGCTTGCGCAAGTGGCATTCTCCAATCGCAAGAGGTCGTATGCCGCGAGTCCGGTGATTTATCTGTGCCGAAGGACGGGCTCGTACGCAAACTCCTTCGAGTATTGCCTCCATAATTCATAGTTGACAACCAACGAAACGCCTAATCCACCCCAATACGAATGCCTCACGTACCCATCGCAACCGAAAACCCGCGACAGAAGAAACGGTGAAGTTTATTTTGGACTTCATCTTGGTGACCGAGCTGAATGACTCAAGAAGGAATTTAAGCCGGTCAATCGGCTTCGGTGACGCAGAGCTACTCAGCCGGCGCCAACGCGTCGATAAAGAGAGATAGGTCAAGCTCATGACGATACGAGAAAAGCCCGACCTAGGAGGATCGCCCGGTTGAGCAATTGGAAGCGTCGGCCCGATGCGCTCGACCCAATTTCGCTCTCGACTGGAAAACTTCACTCCTGGAGCTGACGCTCAACTCGAGTATTGAAAAATCTCCCCCCGACTCACCCGTTCCGGGCTGCCTGAATTTCCACTGTTGACTGATCCTCGATGTTTTGTGAATGGAATTCGTTGCGGGAGCCTTCTTACAGTGTAAGGAACACGCACCATTGCGGGAGTTCAAGTTGCCGCCGAATGGGTTGAGCGCTGTCGAACTCTCCATGGTCATCAGTTATCACCAAGATCGCTGGTGAAGCGCGCGAGGAGAACGTCTAGAGGATATCTGTGAGTTTCGTGACCGAAACACCGGATTGAGTTTTCCGTCGTCATTGATGATTCGCGCGGAAGCAGGGTGCCATAAAAGATTTCAATCCAGTGAGTCAACACATTCCGCGAAAACACCATCTTTATGAGAGAGCTAGCTTCCGGATCTACAATAAGCAGATCGATGCCCGAGACGTATGACTTGTATAATCCGTGAGTGATGAGTGATCGCGGTTTCGCTCGAAACTCGATCGTTCTGTATTGCGAATTGAAAGGAACCCAACGTGCGACACTGAAAGCGCTAAGTATTCCATTCTCTCTCTTGCGTTTTCATCTGTCCCTCTCTCCAGGGGCTCTCCCAAAATCCTCTCTTCGACATGAGCGCGATCGAATCGGCTTCAGCACCTGACCGTGGGAGTCAGGCTCACTTGCTTCGCTCTGACTGGATTATACGTGGAACGAGAAGTCGTTCTCCCTCAATCGTGGACTAAGACCCTGGAAGTGCATCAGACTTCCACAGACCGGAGCAGAAGAACTTCCGCAAAGGCTCCAGATCTCGAGGCGTCATCGCTCCGAGCCGCTCGTCCCGACGGCGAAAAATCATGTGTCCCTGTGCCAGTGAGTCAGTCCGTGTGTGAGTGTGCGGTGGTGCGTGTGTGTATGTCTGCTCCTGTGAGTGTTGTTATAGCTACCTGTCTCATGTCAGCAGTCGCAGACCTTAGTAGCTTCGGGTGTGTCTGCGGGTGAAAAGAAACGGGTCCAGTCGATATGCGGCGCATCAGCGCACCGACCGCATTGAATCCGGGCGCCCCACATAGAGAAGACTTCGTCAAATCGAACGCCTTCAATATTTTGGAGCGAATTCCTAGAGGCTCCGAAATAAAATCCTGCTCGCTCATGAGGTCGACGACTTCGTTGTCGACCTGATTGAGCATCAAAATAGCGCCGCAAACGTTGAATACTCTCCATACTAACCGATAAACGGCTCCCGCCCCTGGAGCGGAATAGGGAACATTGATGCAGAGTTTAAGCGGCTCGAAGATCTCAAGTGCGCTAATCCGCTAATTTTCAGGTTCCTACCACGCCTTACAATATTTGACGTTCAACGCCACTAATGTGAGGCTGAATTTAAGCACCCTCCAGTAGGTGCTGTGCGTCAGAAATGACGGAATCATGACGATACGGGCCGTACACTCTCCATGGAGCTGCGAGCAGCAATAAGATTCGCCCCTGGCTTAAAATGCGTCTCTTCTCGCGGGCGACACCTGCCTTTGCAGCAGTCGCCGTCACTACTGCAGCAATAGCGACGTCCAGAATATCATTATCCATATTGGCAGCAATGGCTTCACAATCGATCGCTGTCCATCCGGTGAAGTCAGCGATTTTGATATTGTTGTTGTCTGAAGCATCGACTTCCGCTCAGCAAGCACTAGCGTAAGTTGTTTACTTTTCCCGTTTTAACTCAGCTCCTTTGGGATCTTCCTCAGAGGAGCTCGATCATCGCTCGGAAGGCCGCGTAGAGCTTGTAGGCGAGAAAAGGTTTACGACGATCCCGGAGCTGGAGTTTAAGACCCGCTCAGCTCGGGGACGGAGAGACGCTCCGAGTTACAATCAAGCTCGCGCACGATTGTCGCTAGAAAGCAGTACTTAGGTTCCAGGTTGAGCTAAGCTTCTAAGAGAGATGTTGCTCCATATTCAGTCCGTTATTCGGTACACCCTAGACAATGTCTGGATCGGGATATGTCCGGGAAAAAACGTGACTACTAGGATTAATCATTTACTGACGAGATTCGAAATTCTCAACTTGAGAATCGAGAAAGATCTGCAGATTCTCTCGTTCGGATCAAGACTGATTCGTCACCTTTGAGCCCCGAATGATGACTTCTCCCCACACCCAAGGGCTCCTTGTTGGGTAAATATGGCTGTTAGAAAGAACATGGCCTTCACTGTATTAATAAGTCTTTCCTGTCATTCTGTCGAGTCGCTGTTTCGCCGTGCCAGCCCGTCGTATCAGGAAGTAGCGTTGTAGGTGTTGTCGTCGCTAAAAAAACAGCGATCAATGCGTAAAAGGGCGATGGCTTCCCATACGACTTGCGGGGGCTTCTCTGTTTGCGGAGCTGGCAACAACGAGCCAAATGCTCACACGACGAAGATTTGAATCTTTGTAGAAGTCAAATTCAGACGCGCATGCCCAAGATCTTGCGAAAAGAGTCGCGACGTCGTGACGTTCCGGAAAGTACGGGACCGCGCCCATACCTCTTGGATGAAATATCTGCTTTTTGAGGAAAATTGTTCCGTACATACATTCGTGCAGAGTCGCCAAGCTCCATTAATGCAATCGTCTGCCGATCGGATGTCGAGAGGTTGCCGCCATCCGCCCTTGTAGATCTCGAATAGGAAAATGATAGAACCTGGTCTCCGGCTCATCGTCATCCGCCGTCTGTCGCCTGAACTTGGAACCGTAGTCTGGATCGCATGATTCTGCGAAATTAATAACGCCTCTACGAACTCCATGTAGTCTGGCTCGGTCAATGACCGCGATGAGGTCCCTCATACTCACACCGTACACATATCGTATTCATTCTGACAGAACGGCATGCCGTTCCATTTTCCGATCACCTCATCGGGCGTTGGTCTATCGGAGCATGCCGATCTGCTGGAGGATGCCACTATAATTTTCGCTCCCCCATCGAGTGGGCAGTCTCTATCAGACCGGCATGCCCCCCCTGCTATTCTATCAGAGCATGCCGCTCTACTCTTCAAACTCTCGTATAGGTGCGGTGCTATTAGAGCATGCCGTTCTATCAGAATAAATACGGTGTATACATATGTGAATCTCCAAATTGTGACCCGTGTTTCTATTTTGTCTGGATGTCCCCGGCTGCGGGCTTCCCTTAGAGACGAGCTACTATTGGAGAGGGACTTTAAATATTTTGAGAAGGATTTCGCGTGGGAATAGCGATGAAGGAATTGTGGGGAAAAGAGTGTTCTCGATGTGGAGCTTGGCAATCCCGGAATTCCCGGAATAGCAACCGTCTCGAAGGAGAATGTACCAGCCGATTCCTCACAATGTTCACAATATCGAATTCGATGTTCAGGAATTGAGACCCTGCATTATGGACGGGGGGCTCGTATTGGTGGGAGGCTTCTGAGAAATCAAAAGCCTCCACGAGAGGGCCTCTGTCGGAGAGGAGCTCCTAGTGGAAAGGGGCTGTTATCGGGAGATTTTGTTTCGGGAGATACATATTCCGCAAGCAAGCAGCCATGTGGCTTCAAGAAAGACCTTCAGATCGATTCGGGCGGTGTGTATTCGGGAACGAATGATTCGAATTATCAATGGAGCGTCGGAATGCTGCTCCTTCAGATATGACTCATTCGAAGAGTCGGAAGAAGACGCGGTGATAGCTACGCTCCGGTACACTAATCCAACGAGATCATTCTGCAACGACGGATCCTTCGAAGAATCGAGACATCCATACTATCGAATATCCTCGCCGAGGGACAAACGTTTTCGGGAGACTCACGTGGTCTTTTTAGGGATACCCAGCATCAGACACGATGCGTAGAATCAAAGGGTGACAAGGTTTACCCCGCGATCGGAGCTTATACTCTCAAACTGCTCGATCTATGCACGAATATTCAGTTTGGTTTTAACTTGATTGGTAATTTAGAACAGCACGGACATTAATTGAATCCAAGCGCGGTCCCTCATCATGGCATGCATCTTCACTCTGAAGAGCAGTTCACTTGACCCGTCCCGATCGCAGATCTCTGGCGTGGGCTCCCGGAGCGTGGTATGCTCACCTCTCTGAAATTGTACCGTGATCCTCCGCCTCAATGGATTTGCGGCGAGTCCTGTATATATTCGGAAGTCGGGAGTCCTATGCTTCTCCTCTGCATCCCTCGGAGGATCCGATCCTTCTCGGACATTCAGTAATTCAAGTGATTTCTTTCCAGAGCAGCATCTTCTGAAGAATTGGCATTTCCGGTTGCTGCATTGGAGTCAGGTACGCGGAGTTATAAGCAGCAGACCATTCCCATGTCGAATGAGCATAACGCGACTCGTTCAAATTGCCAATCCGCTCCATCGGCTGTTTCCTTCATCAATGCCGAATGATATCATTATTCATTATTCGCCGAATATGTTTGAGGAGACGAACGCCTGAAATACGAGCTGCCGAGAGCTGTATGCATAGTATCCTGCACGAAGAGCGTCCACCTTCTGTTGGTCCCCTTTCCTTCGCGAGGCTCGGACGTAATGTGAACATTCCTCGGAAACTGTAGTCCCTTCGAGAGGTCACGCTTATGTGTCCATGTACATGGCGGCGTTCCTCGAGCGACGGAAATGTCCTCGTTCTGCTCTGTCGGTTTCTGAGCGCGATCATCGCTGATTTATCGATCAAAGACTCCAATTTTTCCATAGATGCAAGATCTCGGGGAGCTCTCTCGGTCAGGAGGGATTTCCCGGTCGAATCGTTGATAGAACCGCTATCCTTGACGTCTCTGTGAGAATTCTGAGCATCTGCATTTTGATATGTGGACCTAGAGACCTAGAATGTATCTTAGGCCATGATTATCCATTCATTGCTCCCGAATTGAACAAGCCTGGTCATAGAGAGATTCGATTGTTTTCGAGTTCTCGGCGGGAGTTGCTTCACGGGTACAAAGGTGCCTGTTTCAAGGATCTCCTCGTCACCTGGATGACCCGCGTTTCTTTTCCCGGTCGATTGGATTAGCGGCGGATCCAGGGAATACGTCTACGGCGACTCAATCTATCTGAGGAACTTTTCCCTAGGTACTTTTCTGTGGGCCGGATATCGATATCTTGAGAGTCGAGATTCGATTTCATTTTTTCGTCAAGATAAGCGAAGAGCTAAATCGGTGAAGCTGGGTTGGTGGATGATTGTCGCCGGCGGCTGCCGGTAGGAGGGAAGCAGCACCCCACCGGGATAAAAAAACAGCAAATTAAGCGTGATATCTTTTGTCGAGTCGATGTACATATAATATGTAGCTCAGCACATCGCTGATCGTGAAAAGGGGAACAAGAATGATTTTCTCGTCTGCGCCTCCGGCATCGAGGCGAAAAGGGATGGCTTTGCGCCTTTCGCACCTGATCTCAATCGATTTCTCTCACAATCCTACAGAATGCATGTTCAATGTCACGGTCAGTGAGGGCCGCGGTGTTCTGACGTCCCCCGGCTTCCCTCATGAGTACCCGAAGAACGCTCACTGTCGTTGGAACATGGTGGCACAATACGGCAATGTCACTCTCCTAGTGAGGAATTTCTCAGTCGAGTGGAGCATAGGATGCGGGTGAGTGATATACTTCCGGATTCCTTCCGTCTGAATACTGAATACCAGGTCAGGGTGGTCCCGCTGCGACGAAACGTTATCTTGTCTCCATTCACAGGTACGACAACTTGTTAATCTCGGTCGGACCCTCCTCGAAGAAGCTCGGCAGATTCTGTGGTCGCATGCTTCTCGAAGGAGATGTCATCAGAACCAATTCGTCAGTGGCGATTCTCGAGTTCGCATCCGACTCGAACATCAATGATATTGGCTTCAGATTCGAATATTTTAGCGACGACGCGAGGAACCTCGCGAAGGGTAAGGCTGTTGCTCTAATATCCTCCCTCATGTACCGAAAATCACCACGAGGCTATTGACATTCGGGCCTACACACGAGCGCGGCATTCGACATTCATGCTTGATCCCAAGAACGCCATTCGACGTTGATGTTTTATTCCAGGAACATCTTGTAAGACCGTCCTGACGGACGAGCATGGCACTTTCTCGTCTCCCGGTTACCCAACCGGGTACGGACCGAACGAGCATTGCGAAACAATCATTTCGGTTTCGACCGGTGATATAATTTTTCTGAATTTTGAGGATATATCGCTGGAGACGAGTATTGATTGCGACAGCGATTATGTCGAAGTATTCGACGGACCCACAGCTGGTGAGCGACATTCCGACCGGCTTGACGACAGACGACAGTACTCGAAGTTATGCCTTGTTTAACTTGACGTCCGATAAGTTTATGGTCGTGACGCAAGGGGCGAAATCCCCATCGAGCCGAATCGGTATCGGCTTCAATCGATCCTGTTGATCCTAGCCAGCAAATGGATCGTGAAATGAATCAGCATTAGATCCAACAATGGGTCGAGACTTTCAATCGAAGATATAGTCACTTGCAGTCCACAGAATTCATCAGTAATTGGGCATTGTCAGCTGTCCTCTGAAATAAGCATTCTTGATCGTTTCTGCTCCTATCATAGTGCCCGTATTAATAGGAAACTCGAGATGTCCGTATTCGGCAGGGACGTGGCTACCATAAGCCGTATTGTGTAGTATGTTGCGGATGCTAGGTATGCTGGGGGTGGGAGGCTGCTTGTACTCTGGTCTTCGCATTCCGTCATTCAACGCAATCATTGGTCTCTTACAGATTTTCCCAGCCTCGGGCGTTGGTGCAGCAAGTCTAGAGTTAGAGGAATTACGAGTTCGACCAACAACGTGCTTGTCGTCTTTCATTCTGATGACATTTTCCAAGACAGCGGGTTCAATGCAACCTTTGAATCTTCGAGACCCGAGCTTCACGTGAGTGCTTAAAAGAGTCGGGAACCCATCTCCTTTCTGGTCTCCACAGCTTCGGAAACTCTATAATACTTAAAGCATCTCGCCGTTATCCCGTTTGGATGGTCCGCCGTAACTTCCGGTGGCGACAGCGCCGAACGTCACACATTGTCGTTTAATCGGACGGCTAGCCATATTCGATTCCATTCGACTTCGGTGTGAGGTCGAGGCCAGTCGTGGGAGGAAATACCGTTCCGTCTAGCTTCAGTGGTTATCAATCCCGTCTCGTCTTGTCCTTGAACTAATTGAAGAGTGTCCTCAGATGAGGATTGCTGGCCTATCCTCTAATGACCCTCGGCTCGTCCGTTCCCGATGATTCAGCTGACTGAGCATCGCTCCGCTTCAGGGAAAGGAAAATATATCGCATCGAATGAGAGGTCATAGCATACAGATCTAGGGTACTTCGTCCTACAGAGGTGTCAAATCCGTGGCCCTCGGGCCACATTAGGCCCGCGAGGTCTTTTTTTGTGGCCCGCCAATATTTCCCCACATACTCGAAGCCAACCCGTAAAACCGAACAAACGAGTTTTCCCTCGATCCCCGAAGGCTGGAAAGGAATTCTTCCATGGACGATAGGCATATATTCTCCTTTTATACGAAAGTAAATTTTCAATGTCGGCCGCGGGCACCTGCGGCGCTCGAATGTGGCCCGCCAAGAATTCAACTCTGACAATGACTAAGTCTATGATGAAGCTCCCATAGACGTCAATGAGGATCCGATCATATCACATTCACGACTCGATTGATTACCGCTGATATGTGATATAATCGAGTTTCAGGAAGCCGAAGGTGATATAACCTAGTTTATACTATACTTGATATTGATGAACGTGGTCCGGCCTACGGAGCGCGAGGATTCCCACCAGCCTCGAGCTATGAGGCGATGAGCTCCTTCCGTGAGCCGCTAGAGGTGAGCGGATGAGAGAGTTGCCGATGTCCTCATGTAGACCATACTCTCATGCTCTCCGGAAGATCGATGTTAGGATCGGAGGACACACGTCGGCATAGCGTTTCGATGACACCCGATTCCTCGAGGGATCCGAATGTGTTCTAAGCCGAGAAAACACACGCTCAACTGACTTCTCGCGCAATCGAGGGAGCCGTCTAGGGAGCGTTCACTCGCTCTACACATTATACTCACTCAGACCAAGACTTCTGGATCGCTCGAAGACTCGGCAGGGATAGCGGCCGAAAAAATCGGGGAATAAACTTACACTCATGCGTGTGGAGATGGAGGATGAGTACACGCTCGCGGAGTTTCAAAAGTATGTGGACTCTGATTCTCCATTTCCTCTCCCTTCCGAAAAGAGCCGCGACTAGAATATGTTTAGCTCCAAGCCCCGCACGAAGGTCTACTCTGAGAAGCGACGCTCCATGACAGAATCATGTTCGCAGCGAAGACCATGAGTCAGGAGATACGCACCGGAATCGGGAACAAGCATCGTGCAATTCCGCTCCAGGTTCAAATCGAACCGAGTCACATCTCAGCTCCAGAGTTCCTCGATGAGACAGGCGTGAGAGCCTACACCCTCTCATCTGGAATTGCCGTGATCACTCCGTATTCCACGCCTTACGAAGAATAAATCTCTGATGGGCTTCTCTCTGCACCAAGACTCTGCTTCGGACGTTTGAGGCTCCGACGATTCTTTCGATCTGAGCGAAGCGAAAATCACTCAGCCCGAAAATTCGGTTTCAGGTCGACGCCCGCGGTACTTGTGTCGTCAGTCAGACAGCTTTGAACGGCACTATCACGTCTCCGAACTGGCCGAAGAAATACCCAGCTAATCAAGAATGTGTCATCGAGCTGATCGCTGCTCGGAGACGACGGATAGAACTGTCTTTCGAATACTTTCTACTCGAGAAGTCTCCGACATGTGTCGCAGATTTCGTCGAAATATCGGACAAGATCGGAGAAAACAGCAAATCCGAGAGCGGTAAGCTCGAACGACCTACCGTGTTCCCTCTCTCGCAGCACTACACGCGGCATAATCTGCACACAATTCTAAAATGGCCAAGCATTCGGGTCGATATAATAAACCTGAGAGATGATTTCTTCAAGTTAGGATGGCAGGTAACTCACCGGCTCTGTGGGGACGGTGTGCCGAAAAAAGTCGTAGAATCCTCATCGAACGGACTGCGGATTGTGTTCGTCAGCGACGGCTTCAGCGAAGTGAGAGGTTTCAAGATACTCTTCAAGATGATGACACCGGCAGGTTCGCTTCTTTCTTTCCGACCAAGAGGATTTGTTCCCCGTACCTCTCCTGAAGTTTGTGGAGCTGATTCATCACTCATTAATCCATTTTGCGCTTCTCAGTAGAGAAAGTTTCAGAGCAAACGAACATGTTACCCACGCCATTGTTGGCGCCATCCGAGATGTTTGTCCGGCCCTTCGAGAGCGGAGCGATCATCGTTCCGATCGGGGAAGATTACGCGTTACAGTGTAGTCCGAAGAATATAAACTCAAGAGTTACATGGTACAGGAAAACCAAAGGATCATTTTCCGCGATCGCAAATGTATTATCGGTGATGAGGGGTATACGCTGAGGTTCACGCTCCAAAACGAGGCGCTTCATCTGATATCGAATATATTTTCCAGGTATAAAGACGGCTTACGCTTGGAAGTTGGTAATGAGAGCCTTCCGATAGAATTTCCATCGGACCACGTACTGTTCATCAGAAAAGCGACCAGGGCGATCGCCGGCGAGTACCGCTGTGACGTCGCGCTCCAGAACAAGAGGAGTGAGATGAGGATCTCCGTGGAAGTTCACAACCGAACAGTCGGGAACCCGTGCAATATAAGTAGGTGGTACGAGAAAACTTCGGATATCTATCGCCAGAGGGTCTCATGTCCATGGATAAGAAGTTGGATTCCGGCCAGGTTCTTCACACGGAACTTTCTCTTCTTGCAGCAGTTCGACCGCTGTCCGATGTAGAGTGCTATTCGGGCGAGAGTCCTTATTTCCTATGTCAAGCGCGCTCTCGGACGCTGAAGAGGTCTCCACTGTCTTACGAATGGCTCCGGAATTTCCAGTCGATACGGAATACTTCCAGAATCAAGACAACGGTCGGACGTGAGTGTTTCCTTCTCTCGTTCCCTCTCGGCCCCGAGCGAGACGTTCCACCGTCCTGTGGTGCGCGGCTGATGGGTCTAGCGGAGTTTCGTTGAAATCGGCTCATCAAATCTCTTTTGGGATTGGTTGGATGTGGATTTGGGATGACCGACGAAGGATGTGACTGTGGAACGACCTCGAGCTTCCGAAGAGTGATGTGTGAGACGCTCGTCTTCAGACTGGTTCACCAACAAAATACGTGAACTGGGACTCTCATCCGGGTGCTTCCTGACGAGGCTCTCCTGGAGAACAGAGCTTTCTCTGATGCTTATGCCTGATAGCGGGAATCGCACTCTCTCTCTTTCCAGACGGAATCTACATCAGCGACGCGTCATGGACCGACAGTGGTGTTTACACTTGCGTCGTGACCGATAAATTAAGCCGTTGCTCGATGAAGACGTCAGCTCTCCTCAGAGTGAGGCCGAAGGACGACATGAATGAAGGTACTCAATTCAAGGGAATACCCCTTTCGAGCTTTCGACCCGATCGAAAAGGTGATCCTTACCGTCTTGTCTCATATGTCTAACAATCACAAATCCTCAGTGTGCGGGAGACCCAAATATGTTCCCTCGGCTGGCACAAAGAGCCACAGTGTGGACGGCAAAATCATCGCTGGAACCACGGCTCGAATCGGGAGCCACCCATGGATGGCGATGTTTTATTCGCCGAAGAAGAAGGCTTTCTGCGGGGGATCTCTCCTGAATCATCAATGGGTCAGTATGCTCGACGTTCCCTCCTAATGACCGCTCTGGATACCGCCTCCGGTTCTCGATGAGCTGGTCCCGTTCATTCTCGCCAGGCTCTGGTTATGTGAGATCCTCTCGTTCCTATTCGAGGTGCTCACCGCCGCTCATTGCATCGTCAACTTCGATGAAGGCATCGAGAACGTCAGCGTCATCCTAGGAAAGCACGATCAGCTTACCGCTGAGGAGAACGAAGTCTCCGATAGGGTTGAGAAATACATAATCCATCCGTGAGTGCCAATCTTAATTCGCAACTCAGAGCGGAACGATTCCGAGGACTGGTACTGAAAATTCAGAGTTACCGCCGCATCGTTTGAACGATGCATGCGATCATGCCAACTGAATCAAAGCTTTATATTGCAGAAATTTCGATCCAGCGACTTACGACAGTGATCTTGCACTTGTGAAACTGCGATCGAAACTGCACTTCACGGATTACATTGGCCCGATCTGCCTCGGCGACACGGACCTCATCAGGAAAACATTCTTCAACTACAAGGATCTCAGATATGGCACGGTAGCGGGCTGGGGAAAACTTTCCGAACGAGGTGGTCAACCCAGATTCCTACAAGAAATCAAGTTACCCCTAGTCAATCCAGAACGATGCAGAGCCTCGACCACCCACCCTGTGAGTCAGACACACTCGGCATTATCTTTTTTCAGCGTAGAAGTGGGCTGAAGCTTGCGAATGGTGGAGGTAGAATTCATGTATGCGGCGCCGGGTCGGGCCTCGCACGCAGTTCATATCTTCCTCGATTCCCTGCCTCTGCATCGAGAAACTGACTCGAAGTGGGCTCATTGAGCGCCGAAAGGACGAGACTTACGGCGAGAAGCGTTCAGCGAGCGTCGCGACGCCCACTCGGGATGGAGGGTCGTGAGAATATCACAGTTGTTGGCGTCTCAATCCGAATTCAGAAGAAGCCGGGCACTTCTCGTTCTGTTCGGTCTCCGACGACCACGCGCTGTGGCCGGAGAATACCAGCTTTTTCTGTCGAGGCCATGTGAGGACATCGGAAAGGGATGCATTGACTCGTTCCCTATCGCTGGAGACGCTGTCGGTCTCGACGCGCATTCTGGTCTCGGCCACACCTGACCTTCGCTCATTCAGTCGTTAGCGACTTCGATCGACAGATGCGTCCGTAGGGAGAACGCGACCTCATCCACTTCTTTCCCCTCTCTTGTATTCAATTCTCGAGATTACACTTCCCTTCCCCCTCCATGACATAACTTCGAAGTATGTAGAATCCTATTCGACCCGGATGATTGCGAGACTCGCATCTGAGGATGATTATCTCGTGAGACAATCCGCTGAGAATACCTACTCGCCTTTGAAGTGAAAGCGCCTCGAGGATAAATAAATACCACTAGGTGACCGCCTCAGTCACAGACTCGAGGAGCTCGGCATATTCTCCTCCGGAAATGAAGCATGTCCTCGGTTGCGAAGGGGAAGATCAAAGAAACGACGGAGGTCTCTAAAACACTCCTGATCTTTCCAGGTGACTGCCAACATGTTTTGCGCTGGATACAACCAAGATATCATCGGCGATGCTTGCAAGGGTGATTCAGGCGGAAGTTTCACAGCGGAACACGGCGGCCGCTGGTATGCGCTCGGCGTGGTTTCCTGGGGAGTGGGCTGCGGGAGAGCCGGCAATTTCGGTTTCTACATAAAGCTCGACAATTATCATACTTGGATCAAAGATCGGACGTCGCGATGATGGCCTCCGGACGCCTGGCAGCTCTGCTCGGTGCGAAGCGCTGCTTCCACAAAGACGCTGAATGACTTCATAAAACTGGGTCGAATAATAAGGAATGTCCTCTTCATTCTCCTGTCGACAGCCGCGCTGGTTCTTCGTTCATCCATGCTGATCCTCCATCCGTGAAAGCCGTGGGTCCTCCCCCCAGCCTCGAAGCTCATGAATCTTCCATGAATTCGCTTCTCCCTCCTGGAGCTGTGCTCACTATGAGGGGAGGTATCCTAGGGAGAGCTCGAGGGATCTGCCTTGTGTTTAGCATGAGGCTGTTTACTTCTTCCCTGCCGTGCAAAAATACCTGAGTCCCGTCGATCGCAGTTTTGCTGCCTCGTCTCTGGGAATATATTTTTCAAACTCCTCCAACATTTTGATGCCAATACTCCGAGAGCAGAAATAGTCTGTGACATCGAGAATCTCAAGAATCGTGACAAAACAGGTAGGAAATCCCCAGGACCAGGAGGAACTCTTAGCCTTCCCCGAGAAATCCATTCTCGATATGCTCGAAAGCCAAATTGATCCGGGTATGAAGATCCTTGTGTGTCTGAATCTTCGAAACCTATCGATTATTGTATGGAATAAGATACTGGATTGTCCGCGTTGTCTATCTCGAGTGAAATCTTCATGCTCTCACGTAAGATATGAGGTCGAGATCCGAATATTCCCTCTCATATGAGGATTTGAGCGTTACAATCAGCGATAGCATGGTATCTCGCATTTCCGTTGATAAGGCCATGTCGATGATCAGAGGGCTTCATGACGAGAAAAAGAGCGCCCCTCATTCACGTTGACCAATGAAGCGAATTCAGAACTCGAGAGCTCCAGCAAGTCTTCCGACCTTCCAGTTGCGGGGACATTGTTGTTTCCGAGATTTTCAATTATTTGTCTGGAACCTATAAGGATTCTGCAGTGATCTCTCGAAAGTCCGTGGGCCGAGACTAATACTCAAATTGCGTCGGCCTGGTGGAACTCATTACAAAACCGAATTCGTGGTGGAGGAAATTCACGCGCGACAGAGTCTCGGGGATCGATTACATAATTTTTTTTAAATGTGTGCATTTATTTTTTGGAGACTTCTGTTTGTATTGTGGACGCCACTAGGGCCGAGCCCTGCCTGTGGCAAGGCACGTGCACTAGAGCAGAGACGTTAAAAATAATGGGAAGGGGGGAGGGGGAAACGGCTCGGAACATGGTCGCAGGCATGTGAATGCGAGGGGATTTATCTACGGGAGTTCTTCTGAGAGGATTAGTCTGTCAATCATCTTCTTTTTCTGTGATATTTTTCCGTGGTCAAGGATGGGGCTGATGGCTGATGCTGGGTAGGTGAGTTTTGTAGTAATACTGAGAGAAGCTTTGGTCCGATACGTAGTCGGACTAGAAGAGCAAATGTAGCTTTCTCCGGTTAGCAGGTTGAATTCTTGCCCGAAAAAACCCTGCCAAGCAACATTCGAACTTGGCTTTGGGGTGGAAAAGCAAAATGCCTCGAAAAAACGTAGAAAAGGCAAAATGTCGCCAAAAAAACAGTATAAGGCAAAAGGAGGCATTCATGGCATTCTGCCTGAAGTTCCAGGCTCTCGTAATTACCGTCGCACAATTGCGGAGTCATCATCATGAACTCCCGGGATCATCATGACTTGATCGGCGTGGATGTCCCCGGCGAATCGGTATTCGCCGTATCACGGATAGACGGCATCACATGTAGATCCCTCTTCCGGAGAGTGATCGATGGCTGGCGGGCGGAGGCGACGCGCGGTCCGACTCATCCTGTCGTCACGGACTCTCGGCGAAGCCGATGCCTTCCCGAAGGCGAGAGGTGATCTGAGCCCTATTTGAGTTTAAGGATGTGGTCCTGCCGTATATGCTCGCGGCGGAGATCGCTTTCGCGAGATTACGGAGAGGGATGCGGGTGTCGCTGAGCAGAGGCTACAAGGAAGGAAGACATTGCAGGAAAGTTCTCGTAGCGGAAAAGTGTTGCCCGCTAGCAAACAACCAGAGATTTCTTCGAGTCACCCTGTGACCGCTCGGCTCGTCACGAATATCGTCCGAGTCTTCCTCGCCGAAAATCTTACCGTTTCCTTGTCCTCACGTCCCAAGCCGGGCATGCGACCGCCCGCTCTCATCAGTTGTCGGACAGAATGAAGATGTTCTCGAAATCTAATTTGCGAGGTGCAGAAAGCTCGGATAAAAAACTTCGACTACGGAATAATGTGAGGAAAATTACCGAGCCCACCGAGACGACGAAATGAATCATTCCAAGGTCAGTAATCAAAGTTTCGATTCGATCGGCAGAACGTCGGTCCGAGACGCAGATAGCGTGACGGGTCACAACGACGCTCTCGGAGGTGGTTCTGATCATCTATAGAGATCCTGATTGAACCAATTTGTAATGCTACTGCCAACCGCATTCGCCTTTTCGGATTGGAGGAAACCTTTATGGGACTTCGCCTGATATTCGCGTAGATGGACCTTGGTACACATCCGTTTCTAGGCAACGTTATGAATAGTCGCTGAAGACCGAGAAACGCTTGCCGGCACGTTTGCTTCAGTTGTATCACAAACATGTTCCCGTGACCTTTCTAGAATGCTGGTTCCCGCGCCGATTGTTATTCGCAAAACGTGACGCTTCCGTCCGCGACTCCCCGACTGCTGCCACTGCGTCTCAGGGATTGAACGATCCCTCCCGTATTGACGGGTGTCCTTCCCCGACTGAGTCCTCTGAGTCTTCAGTGACGTCGATCACTAGGAAGCTTCCCACTTGGGAAGATCGACTCTTAACCGGTTTTGTTCCTTGGTCAGACTCAGACTTATTACCCTCCGAACCGGTTCCAGAATGCGTTGTACATGTTCACCTGTTTTTTCCGCCGTTCGGACAGGACATTCGGCGACACCAGCTTTACTGTCATGAACGCATCCCCGATTTCCGGGAAATTTGGCGCGGGGAAATTATCGGATCAGTATCGGATTCAATTATCGTCCGCGTATGTAGAAGATCGTATAAACTCATCGGGAGCCTCTCGCCGTCTCGACCAGCTTGTTGCTTCGACCAATCAGAGGCTAGTCGCTAGCTCGAAAGTTTCTCAGTTTCCGCAGTACGGCCTCCACTTCCCTAGACCAGCGGTTTCCAACCGGGGCTGCCCGGACCCCCGGGGGTCCGCCGCCTGATTTCTGAGGGTACACGACGAAACTCCAATGGAGTTTCACGTCAGTCAAATGAAGTCGGAATCAAGATCATTGTCTAATTCCGCTGTTACTGCGTGACTCGACTGAGCGCATTGGGGAGCAACTCGTTCCTGGGAGATATCCACTGCGTGATTGCGATTCGGAAGAAAATATCTCACCGCGCCGATCTGCGGGGAGCATCAGATGTGCGGTGCCGTCCGCATGATTTTTCTTGGGCGGGGGCTAGGTCGGGTCTTCGCATAGCGCTGATATCTAATATGGCGACTCGCTGCTAAACCTCAGTATTACGAGTGCTCAATCTGGGAGAGGCTGTAGCCCCCTTAGCCCCCCTCTGCGGACGCGTCTGCAGACGAGCATGCAGTACTTCCCCGCTAAGAGAGTGATGCTCGCGGAGAAAAAGCTCTGAATGGCGAAGACTCGATAGGGGGAATCAGCCCGGAATCCTTGCCAGCCGTGAAGCGCGATCGCGCCTCACGCGCCCTGCATCCTTCTTTCATTAGCAACTTCGAGCTCGAACTCGCCTCTGCTCGCTTCATTGGGAGAAGGACGGACATGCCCGAACTTGATAACTGCTCGACTGTCAGGGGCATGTTCGTGCTGCTCTAGGACTCCAGGAGAAATTTTGATCCAAGTGTCGTCCGAGGCGACTCTCAAATTCGGACGCGGGCTGACTCGCCACGGATCTCTTAAAATGCGTGAGAGATCAGATATCTTTCTAATGCAATCAATGACAAGATGATTTTGAAAGAAAGATGAAAAGAAATGGGTGTGATGATCCCCGTGGGGCGCCAGATGAAGCTGGATTATTGTAAATCGACGGCTCACATGGTCCGATGGAAGGTCGAGTACAGTCTGAGCCGCCCATAGTAGACACCTCCTTATCCAGCGGTCTTATAGCATTCAGTGTTGAACACCGCTCAAGTAAGAGACACTCGCTCAGTAGGGGACTTCTCCCGCTTCTCCCGAGGAGTGACTCATAGGCGGCCTCGACTGTATCGTACTTTAGAGTGATGGGATCAGCACTGCTTAAGGACCAGCACTCATATGGCACAATAAATATAGAAGCTTTCAGTTTACATCAAGGTCTAGCATTCTCTCAGATTCCGATGCTGTTCATCTGCCAGTGTGCAGATCACAATTCATATCACAGAACGGTCAGTCGTTCCAGTCAGCCTTCGGACAGGGATGAAGGTGATGCTCCTCGCAAGTCACACCGCGTTTCACCATCCGCGAGGTGCTCGAGATCCGCATTCTTGCTCAGCAATAGATAAAATCCGCCGACTGCCGCTCTGGTTGGTCGATGCCCCCCTTTTGCAGTAGGCGTTCTTCCATTTGTCAGACATTATTGCCGGGGTCTCAAAAGAGTCTTCGTCAACCTCGGCCACGTACCGCTCCCAAGACGCACGGTCTCCCAAGACGGCCGGGCAGCAGGTGCTCCCTTCTCTCGAATGCACATTTGAGACCTCGCCAACAACGCTCGGAGCTACGGTGGTTCTCTGAGCCAGGGTAGGGTCGTGTCGGCAGGGAGATGAGCCAATTTGTTTCTCGCTGAGCACGCGGTGAACTCCAGAATAATTCTTCATGAATCTGGCCCCCAGCGTGGGGCCTCGAAATCCGCCATCGTCAAACGATCCCACATGAAGTCCGTTCCGTAGGACATCGTCGGAAGAATTTTCGAATCGAAAAGTGATAATGCGCGCGTGACAATTACTACAGATCGCGGGTCTTGGGCATTGCGCAAGCGGCGATGCCAACCTTCGGGGACTCTCGCTTACGCATCTCGTGCATACAACTCATCCGCAAGGAATCCAGATGCCGAAAAGAGGAACTCACCTCCCCGAAAAGTGCTTCAGGAAGCCTAAAGATGTGGGTGGCTGCTGAAAGCCCCCGCTGCCGAACTTCATCTTGTCAGTGGTCTCAGTGCCAATACTCAGATCATTCTCTGGCGAGCGTGTAGTCATGGCCAGTACCAGTCGTCGTCTTGAGTGGAGAAACAACGTCGTGGACGTACAGCGAGAAGAAGACCCAGTCGTGCCCCTTTCAAATATTCGAGAAGTCCGACGGCAGAATGGTGATAAGCGAAGAACTCGGGTTGTCGCTTCACGAGACTGCAGTGGTTCCTTAGAGTTCAGAGATCTACTTATCCCGTACAGCTCTATGAAGAAGCGGAGAGGAGCTTGTTCCTCGAATCGATTTTGTGTTCGATCATACGCGCAGATTGAAGACGAGACGGTTGGCTTCAGGGAGTTCCCGTGTCGGCCGCTGATCGAGGCACCGGGAACATTCTGCCCCGGGGCCGAAACTCCCGTGAAATCCCAGAGATGGAAGCCGGTAGTCCTCCGCTCCTTATGGGTTGAGAGTAGAGGTTCGACGACGTTTTGGGGCCAGACGGCATAGTCGGAGAGAATGCCTATCGAGCTATCCAGTTTAAGTCCGGAACGGCTCGGCGATTCGCACCGACTCTCATTTTCAATTCCTTCCCACCACCTATTTCGTTTCGAAAAATCATAGATCGGACCGTGGGAGGACCACAGAAACTATTGAGTGCTACAACCTTTTCAGGACGACTCCTCGGAGCTCCAGAGTCTCTACAAGCAGCCCTGGGCCATCCACACGCTAGCCATCCTGAATACCTACTATATGGCAGTAGCAATCTATGGCGGTCTTGTCGGCAATGTTCTCTCTTTTCTCACATTCAGGAACTCCTGCCTCAGGTCGAAAACGAGCTCTTACTACATGAGTGCTCTAGCTGCGTCAGATTTCGGTTTCCTGTTCTTCATATCGTTCGAATGGCTGACCGCAATGGGCGTGAATGTGAGTCAGGATTTAATCATCACTCTCAAAGCAAGCCTTTGATCTGAGTGATTGCTCTTTCTATGCAGCGGATGCATTCGTCACGTGCTCATCTTTCCCCCCCCCCCTCCTCATCCATCATTTACCGTCCACCCTGCTGTTTTTCTCTCTTCCTCCCTGTCTCCACCGTTTTCCAGAACGGTATCCTCTCAGAGATTGTCAACCTTTCCCACCCCGGAGTCCTCCACGCCTTCCCTCTCCGGATCGATGCCTGAAAGGCTAGTCCCCGCCATGGTCGAGGAAAATTACTTCCCTCACTGTCGGAGTGATTGGGGTATAATAACTCCATTGAGTTCGTTGATTCTACTGATCTTCCGTCTCCTGGTGGCGGACCTCCGAGTCACCGACACCTTCATTCGTTTTGCTTCCTGTCCACTGTTCTCCCCTCCTTCTCCCCCGTGTCTCGCATGGAGTACCATACAGGACGTTCACAGAGTCGATTTTCGTACAAATACATATAATGCCGATGGTTCAAAGTGTATGGAGACGATTCGATGTCCCTCAGACTCAAACGCACTGCACGATATTATGAGGGACTCCCACCCCTTCGTACTCAGGAGAGGGACCTCAAATATCGTCAACGAACTATGTGGTATACCGCCTGCGGGTCCTGATCTCTACTATCGTCAATACTCCGTCAGACGTAAATCTCTGTCCCACATTGAGACGATGAAGGACCTCACTGTTTTTCCAAAGCTCTGAGTTCGCCCGCCCGCACGTGCAAGCTGAGGCCAGGGGATTGTCCAGTCCGTCGTTGCCCGCGATCTCGATGTTTGTCTCCGTCTATATTTTTAGATATGTCCTCTAGTTGAAGAGCATGCGCGACAATATTTGTTTTCGAATTTTTCAATCCTCCCGTGAAGTGCACCCCGATGAGTTCATCTCCTCCGATTAGAGCATGCCCTTCAGTCGGATTTTTTCACAGAAAAATGCTCTGTTTTCCCGCGATTTTTCTCCCGCGTTCTAAGATGCCTCTCAATTGGGAGCTTGACAATTGGGCATCCCCTCATAATAGAGCATGTCTTTTAATCAGAGCGAATACGTCTCATATTCCCCATTTTCTCTGTTAGTGAGTCTGGCTCTCAGGTCTGGGCCGCACGCCTTCCAAGCGAGCTGGAGATTTTAACTTCGGCATGGGCTTCACGATGATAGTTCCTGATCTCGCTGCGGCCTCCCGAGGTACCTTTCACCCTGCCTATCGGCGACTGATCGACTCGAGATGACGAATCCGAGGTACTTCTGCAGGATACAACTTTGCATAACCAATCAAAGCGTCCTTCAAGTTCGATGCTATGTTCGATTCGATGCTCACCATCGGACGACAGACTGTTCCTATGGCGCAAATGCTGATGGAATACCATACCAATGGAATTCTACCTCCCCATTGGGAAGGCACAAACCACATGAAGGCGACGAGCTCCCTATGTATGAACTTTCCGAGGGCCGCCAACTTCTCAGTATACACCTCCAAATGTTCTAGTCTACTGGAAGTCAATGGGAAACTTCGTACTAGCAAAGAGACAAACGAACACGCAGGCATACGTATCTATGTTGTGGTAGGTCGATCCGTCATAATCGCGAGCCCTCGAGCGATGAGTCGGAGCACGAGAAGGAGCTACCTACAACCTACAACCAATTGATATAGACCGTAGTCAAGTCGTCTCTGGGACACCGCATACTATTAGCCGATTCCACGAACCATACGACTCACATGGCCCGGTGGGAGACCAGGGCTGACGATATCATCGCCGTCGTCAGGCGAGTTCGCCCGCGTCTATCCCCTTGATGATGATCGTTTCCAAGTATTCTAAGACAGCGAACATCACCTGACTTTTCAGTTGACCGCCATCCCCGGAATGTGTCAAATAACGGTGTTCTTAACTGAGGGCTTCGCGACTCTATCAGTATGGCTAACAGTGAGCTTCACTGCTGAAAGGTGATTCCAATGGGGGAGCTAACGCGTGACATAGCAGCGCGTAGCAGCTCTATTTTTCTTCATACATGACAACATGGGTTGCACTCAGTCGTCGATAACGTTTGCGCCAGGTATCTCGCCGTATGCTACCCACTATGGGGACACATCCACATGAGCACTAGGAGACGGGCGAGATCAATTGTCAGCACACTGATGGTGCTCAGCTTCATTCTCAATAGTCATTTTATGTTCGACGTGACTGCGAGGCCGATTTCCCGGGCCCAGCTTTACATCTGTACTTCGGACGATTCATTGAAAAAGTGAGTGAAAGTACCACCTCTATTTTACTCGAGCAGCCCGGAGGAGTCAGTATTTCGGTCCCTGCGTGAACTTCTTGTAACTCGTCAGCACGAGGAGCAATCACTTCTTCGTGGGAATTCATCGAATTCTGCTCCACCTAAAAATTCCGTCACCGCAAGCCCTCGCACTGAATGACTCGATTCTTTGATTGTAGATTTCTATACTTCATAAACATAACGGACACTGTGCTCACCTTCTGCTTGCCTGCCCTGCTGATTTCATTCATGAATCTGATGATCGCGAGGGCGATCTTTGTCTCCCACACCATGTGGAAGCAGCAGGGCGCGGTCCTGAAGACGAGGGAATCTACAGACTCCTTGACAGGAGCGTCGAGAGAGGGTAATCTTTCGAAAGGTCTTTCTTTCCGAGATAAAGACATACAATGTATGTGCTCGCTCAAGTCTAGACAACAGGCGGGGTACTCGCGGGCGGTCCTCACGTTTCGAACGACCCAAGTGAGGAATGGAATCTTCCAGAGACGGATGTCGCTTGTTTAGCGTAGACTAGATTCTCCTCGATTCTACCAGCCTGGCGAATAGCGTCCATAAACCGTTCTAACTAATTGTAAGTCACGCTCTGCGCGCTTTCTATTTGCAGGCTTGCATGGTCCGTCCCCGAATGATGCGAGGCAGCAGCTGGAGAACCCGATTCAATTGTCGGTCACCCGGACCCTCTTGTTGGTGTCGACAGTGTTCTTGATACTGAATTCCCCTTTCTATCTGTCGCGTCTATATTTGCATTTTTATAACGACAAGGGATTGGTTCGGCGATCGGTGAGTCTTGAGCTCGCGTTGCTCTTGAAAGTAGATGGGAAGGCTCGCCAGGATGAGGGCAAGGCCGATTCGTGTCAGGAGAATATACCAGAAGTCCGTGGGCTCCTGCATGGGCCCGCAGCGAATCTGCATCTCAGAGAGTTAGGGGGCGCAGTAAAGAAATGATATTCGGCACAGCTTCCCCTCTTCGGGACCATTGGAAGGGAATTGAGAGTGCCTACCAGAGCCCCGATTCTATGTTCGCAGGTGTTCGTCATGCAGCGATACTTCATGCTCCTGTACTACACTCATTTTTCCATAAATTTCATCCTCTACAACCTGTCTTCCGCCATGTTCCGCTCGAATCTTCTAGACTATCTTCGTGCGCGATGGGCCGAGCTCAAGCGGAAGTTCTCAACCTTGCCTCGCATCAGCAATATATATGGTAGCTCAACTGTTCTGAGCGCTGAGCTTGTCCAAGGTGATCACTCCATGACTGTCACAGAGATGGTTCGCCACCTTGTGTCCGATTTTTGCGGATAGGGAGACCAGCTCTGGAGATCAGTCCGTCGACTCGAGTAGGATTTCGATTAAGTATGAGTCTCTAGTCCGAGGTCGCTCCTTCAAATCATGGCCGCTAGCGGTCTCTTGTAGTTCGATGCGCCGCTCAATATTCGCGACGCGTCTTATTCAAGAGGCGATGAGACATGGCCTCATAACCTCATGACTATCTTGACTGAGCTGAGGATTGTTTACACCATACGAGAGTCAGGTGCAATCTTCTCATGGATAGGATTACAAGCACGAATGTTATTCCGATGGACTTCGCCAGTTATAAAAAACCAATGCTGACGATATCGAAGGAATAAAGTTATCTCATCATCCAAACTTGAAACTTCGGAATCCGGAATCCGAGCCCGACCGTCTTCCCTCCACATCACATGGATAGATGGAGTAGATGAATAGATTCATGCATAAAGCACATCGCTGTCAGTCTTTCTCATAACTCCTGACAACATATGAATAGAGCTAGGGGTTCCAGGCACTCGAACCTTGCGAAATAGGGAGGCAAAAGTCACCGGCCGATCATCCTCACTCAGCATCGCACGTCAGAGTCGTCTCAGAGAGCTCTCCAAGCTCTTTCGGCTCTCGTTCAGGAAAGCAGAGATATGGGAATTAGAACCATTTTGGGACCAACGAAACAGAGCGCCATTTTATTTTCCCATAAAAGGTCCTGGCCGAGGAATGAACTCGACTCAACACTGATCCCGGAGAACTTTCCGACTCAACAGTCCAACGGTGGGAGTCCTATCAGCTCCCGAAGGCTCCGAGCGCGCGACGCTCTTCGAGAGCTCAATATCGAGCTTGATTGGGATCATTTCTTCAGCAAGGCAAAAGCGGTTCCGACAACAACGGCAACGATGCCGCCAGCGATCGCAGCGCCCGCCAAGCCCTCTCTCGTGATGCGTTTCTGTATCACTTCTTGCAGTTCCTTCGCCTGTCTATTCGAGGGCTCGATTTCCAGGAATGCTTTGATGTACCTGAAAATAGGAAAATTGCATTACTGCTCCTTCTGCTCCGATCTCCGGCTCTGATGGTGACATCGAGCGTGATCAAGGCGGGAATCGCAAGCTCGAGGCTATCATGGGCCGGGCGTGATTCTCTCAATATATTCGCACACTGCTCAGTCTAATCGAGGGTTAGTAGTGCTTATTATCAATGAAATTTATCATGTGAGACGGTCAGATTTTCTGGAACCGCTTTCGAGTGCGCGAGCCCTCGTAATTATTATCCGTCGTCCCGGAGTGTTCTATTGCTCAAACCTGTTCGCAGAGCTGTATTCCTTGAGTTTGCATTTGCCGAAAGCCAGATAGTACACATAGTCACGACGTGCACTCTCGTCCCCATTCTTGAAGAGATCTGCAAGTTGATAGCGTTCATCAAACGTCGGAAGAATTGGACAAGGACTCTAGGGGGGCGAAGTCAAGATGAGTTGCTCATCCCGCGCATGAGTCGATTCTTTGGTTCGGATAAGTTTCCCGCCGAGTTCAGATGAGAGCTTTGCCAACCCTGGTTTGGCCGATTGATACTCCAAACTCCTGGCATTTGATCTTATGTAGAGACAAAGGAGAGGTACTACGTGGAAGTTACTGGGTTATAGAAAATGAGCTTTCCGATATGAGTTGTCACTTGTCACACATTGGCCTCGAAAGTCTGGGAGCGGGTCTTCCAAAATCGTTGTCCTTGATCGGTAGCCAACATTTGGAATCCAGTCGACTGTCCGGTAGAAGGCTCACTAACCCCGTCTTCATGACCGGTGCGGGAATCACGAGCGACCGACATTTCTTATAAAGAAAACTCTGAGATAATCGAGCAGATCATTACCTTCCATGAAGAGAACACCCTTGCGAGTATCGGCCGGATATCTGCTGCGTATCAGGCACCAAGCGTAGTCGAACTTGGTTTTGGGGTTCCTTATCCCTCTCCGCAACTCGTCGTTGTAAAGCTTCTCACATGTCTGTGGTGAAAAAGAACTTTTCGTTACGTGAATACGAAAAGTTTTTATTTTATGGTAATGGGAATGGCCTCGTGCAACTCGGGACCTACGAGGGTCGCATGATTTCGACTCTCGCGCTTCAGTCACTTAGGATACTCGTGGCACTACTCGCATACCAATGCGAGGCTCCAAGAATCATGGATCGCGAACCTGTGTTGCTCGGATGGGGTGTCAAACAAGAGACTGCCCCAGGCACAGGAGGGCGCTGTACTCCGCCGATAAGAAGAACAGTCCGCCGAAGACCGTGCATATTGACCGTGAAGCCTCCAGGAAAACGCCGGCATTCCGTTCTTTCCAGGGAACTCAGTGAATAGGCTCCTGTTTTAGAGGGGCCACTATCAGAAGGGGCTTGCATTCTTCCGGAGGAGATCCCACAACGCGAAGATGTGACTTTGATGGATAGCGTGGTCCGTGCTCTGAGATCGGCAAATGAAACACGATGGTAGGGGTCCTTATGAAATATGTACCACCCTATTCCTCACGGTGTACATAAGTTGTCACTAGCTGTCCACAAATCGGAGGCAAGGTATTCATCTTGACGCTAGAGAGCTTGCATCGGAGTCGGAGAGAGACTTCCATTCTTGAGAAGCCTCTGCAGGGGAACTCGTATGAGTTGCAACTACATGATGTATTGGAGCTCCTATTCGCGGGTTGAGGATAGTAATCGAGGAAATGACAGCATCACAATCCCTCCGCGGCGGTTGAATGTGTAACTCGAGATCATACCGGCAACAACAGTGTTTTTCAGTCGTCTACGGTCGTAAGTCATGATGACTGTGTGTATTGGATATCTACGCTCAAATTTTCGAGCCTCGCATCTGCTCCCTTGCATTGAGTCGTATAGACGAACCCAAAGAGACGTATAATCCAATGCACAGGACGCCGCTCCCGTGAACAAGAGGAGCCCGCTGTGGAAGACCTCCTAGAGAGCTCGAGCCGTGTTCGTCCGTCAATACGATTAACTTGATTCAGATCTGCTCCGATGGCGCGTCAAAGACGTGAGGCGCACACCCCATAACCGTGACTCAGCTATCAAGCTACATACTCTGCGCCTCTTGGTGACATCCATCGGAGAGAACGGAGATCGGGCGAGAGTCTCACCTTCAGATCTTCGTCAGAGATGAAATCTTCGAGTAGAGTCTCCATAATAGAATTTGATTCGTCGAGTCGTCTTCGATCGGACTGTCACTACCGAACGTCTGTCAGAGATTGGTTCCATGGTCGCCGTTCCGAGGCTTTACGCTCGAGTCTTTTCGACGGAAGCACAATCAGAGGAAAACAAGCCGGGCCGCGAAATTCGAATCCCATTCGTTCCGACTTCGACACTTTTGCTCTTGCGACGTTGTTACCTCAATTCTACCGAGCACCAATAGGTATAGAAACATGCTCATAGGCGTCTTTCATGGTGAGATATGCCATCATTCACAAGATCGGACTTCCCTGAGACTCCGGGCTATTCGAATATTTTGCGGACTCGGTGTGTACTGCGCATCTCCGCCGCCGTAGTTTCTCTCATGAGGGAAGCAGCACCGCGAGGCCATGGGGCGCAGAGGAGCTCGAAAGTACATCTTACCGAATCATGGGACAAAACTTGAGAAGATCGAGACGCAGAGACAACATATACCAACTTCGCAGATGAGGCTCGTCGCTCGGTGGGCTGATTAACGCGAAGAGCTCAGAGAAGAAAAGCACCGGAGAAATTGCGACGTGACGAACAGATAAAAGCAAGGGAGTTGAAAGTTTCGCGATACAGGAGCCCGAGCCGCAAGGCTCGGAGCCGATCACTGCACGACTCCTCGGCCATCTCGGGCCCTTGTCCCGTCGATGTTGTGGAGCTCGAATACTCGAACATATAATCCTAGGGAGGCACCATGAAAACATTAACGATTTCCGATTCGATCTGGAGTTCCGACTCCGGTGAACGAGACCGAAAACGACTCTTTAAGCTACCCTATTCGGGGTCGCTCGCGACAGACGGAACGTTATTGTTCTCGCCGATCGCGGCTCGATAACCACTGTCCATCCTAACATACGAGCACAGCGTGAAAAACACACGTCCATGAGGAGAGATCTCTTCCGCAAACACATCACTCGAGGACTGCTCCGGATTTCCTCCGAGTCAGGGGACCGACGAAGGGAGCGATTACTGCCTATGGCGATGAGCGTCCTTCAAGACACGATGAGGAACCGGCATCTGCAGCTCGAATTTATTCACTCACAATATACGACAGCCAACTAGACATCATTCCATGCCATAAAGTACAATCACGAGTGTTCAGTATTCCAGTTCCGGAAGCGAAGGTGAACCATGAGCATACACTTCAGTCCTCGGGTCTTCACCATGCTCAGCTTTCCCCCATCTGCTCATTTATCAGAAACAGATTTTGCTTAGAACTGCGTTTATAAGAAATTCGGAGTTCTCTCACGTCACCGATCGCTAAGAAATTCGAACGCCGCTTCAGCTAACTGTCGTCAATTGATGAGTCTGCGGATGTATTCAAAATCAATCCTCGCATCAAAATCGTCGAAGTCTTCAATATTTTCATTGATCACGACCATTAAAAATTTCCAAAACCTCGAGGCTCACGCGGAGGGGATATTTGTTTGTTTTGAGGTTGACAGTTCATCTTTATAAATTCCTCGAGAGCAGCCATGATGAATCGTATTCGCGCTATTCCCAAACTTACTCTTAGTCAACGATATCGCGAAATCTGAAGTTGGGCCGTTCTCGTCATGTACTTCTTCGACGGCAAATTGCCTATATTAGCCGCGGAAACGACGAATGATAGTATGGGCTGTATTTTTTAAGTCGCTCAGGATCTCCAATGAGCCGTATCGTTACGCACAGAGGTGTTGTTTCTACTAGAGAAGAAAGTTCTTTCGCCCCCGATGTTGTCCCGATCCCTGTCTGCGTTTCTCCGGAAATTCGTAAAGCTTCGTCCAGAATGATTATTACTCCTCGAGTCGGCCTCGCCGCGAAATCCTCCGAACCCTCGGCTGTTGTTCTCGCGATGATTGTAACTTCCAGCGTTCGACCCGCTAAATGATCTTCCTCCGCTGCAGCCGCCACTGACAGCTGAGTTTCTCGGGTGTTCTCTGAGATCTCCCCTGAAACAAGAACAAATGTGATGGCCGACATTCCACTGAGCTCTCACTCCGCAGCCACCAGGTCTGATCCCAACTCCGCGGAAAAACTGGATGAATAAGGAGGCACTTGCCGATGATGATAATCTTTTCCATGATGATGACTTTCTCGATGATGCTGATGATGATGATTGCCATTGCTTGGATGCCCTTCGCGAGCATCATCTACATGATCCTTGCGTTTCGGCGGGGGATCTCGGAATGTACTTGTTGACGCCGAGCTTCTGGCTCCTAGCGAGGGCGAGCCGCGATCTCGTGTATGTTGATTTTCTCTCTCGGCTTCTCTCTTGTGTTCCATGTCTTCATAATAAACGAAATCGTCGAACAAAGAAGTTTCATGTCTGAAAATAGGAACGATGCGTTCTTGTCTCATTCCGTGCGGGTAATATTTCCGGATGTATTGAGGAACAACATGGAGATAGGCTGACCTGTAGCTGTGCATTATTTCGAGCACCTGACGACCTTTGTCCGGCGGGACTTCTTGTGTATCTCGTGAGTTCGTCACTGGTTTGTTCTCGTTATTTTCGAGGCGGATATGACGTAGCTCCTGATTCGGGATATCCTTGACGTAAATCCACTTCACGTTGAATTTTCCTTTCCATTTGTCCTGGGCCCAAACACCAGTTAGGGTATCGTAATCGACACTCGATGTCATCTGAGCCATCCCACAGAAATGGCCGGATCCATTGACAGAATAAAAGAGATAGATGGGATTCGTTTCCTTATTCTTCTGATGGCGGAAAGCTTGATCCAACTTTTTGTTCCCATGCTCTGTAGAGCACCATATCGAATACTTGATACTCCGATGAACGTCGTCTTCCGAATAGCTTTTAATCACGAAGAACCGCGCCCCTTCGATTCGCGCATCCAGTTCGCTCGGATTATAGTTATTTTTCCGTATTAGATCCTGGAGCAACTGCGTCGATGTCTGTTCCTCGCCCCCGTCATCATGATCTACAGCATCATCGTTTTGTTTCAACGACACCGCGTCATTGCTGTCGAGTGGTAGAACAGCAGGCGAGGGCGGAGGAGATGCACTCCAATCTTTCACTTCTTCATCCATCCAGTTCCAATTGCTTAAATTCATGCTTTCTTTCGAAGTCGAGACCGCCTCCTTCTTCTCGTCTCCCGCCATTTCTTCGTGTCCGCTATTTCCCAACATATTCGAACTCGAAGGATCCTTGTTACCACTGGCCGCGGTTTGCGAGCCATCTTCTGCTGCATCTGTCGCCACGTTGGACAACGTCTGAGACTCCGTCGTGCTTGCCGCGGCGTTCAGAGCCGACGAATGCTTCTCTTGCTTGACGTCGATCACTGTGCTGTCATTGTCGGTCTGATCGATGTCGTTGTCGTTGTTATTGTTGTCGTTGTTGTTATTCTCCGTCTTGTCTGTTGTCGATCCAGAAGTCGCGATCGCTTTCTTCGAGGCCATGACGGGAGATTCCCCGTCAGTTCGATTCGGAGAGACACTGCAAAAGTTAATGGAATTCCAGAAAAGCGGCCACCGAGAGCCTCGAGCAATAGGCACCCGAGTGAAATCATTAAGTATTCATTCTGAACAGCGAATTAAGAAATCCATCTCAGAAAACCCAATACTAATGATGACTTACTCAGCCGAATACTCCGGATGCAGAGCTTCCTCGACCTTCGTCGGGAGATCCACGTTTTCCGGGTTCGTCACGCCGGCCGCCAGGGGCCCTTCATGGGTTACGTGACCCTGTTGTTCCAAATCGTGGTCGCTGTTGCCGAATACTAGATTCGGCCCCATAGGAGCCAAAGAGAGGTTTTCGATTTGATTCCCGAGACTCTTGACTCTCTCATCGCAATTGATCGTGATGGGGCCGCCCCCCATGTCGAGCGGAGCCCCCGTCGGAGCGATCATGTTCGGCTGTGCAGTACTGACGAGGTCATAACTGTAAAATGACATTTTTCCTTCAGCGGTCCATCTCCAGGGCTGATCGATCGCGTGAATCGCCTGGAAATCGGGTGATCACAGGAAGCCTACCTGTAATAATCGCCGTAAGGGTTCTTCTGATGCGCGCCTCGGTCTAGCAGCTCATGTGCCGTCGTGGGCGCCCATCCAGTATAGTCTTGCGAGACTGCAGGTCCAGATGCGGTGTGCGTCGGCGGGAAGGGAGAGTACCCGAAGTTACTCGGCGCGCCGTAAGTGCCTGCGGGATATCCATTCCCGAAAATGCCAGGGATTGACATGGATTCCGGATGATGGAATTCGGCTGAGCCTGGTGGGCCGGGCGGATACCTGAAATAGGAGGCAACATCCGTCCCGTTGCTCCACGGAGCCCCCCCGTGATGGGGGTTTTTACTGCCGAGTCCCGCATACGCTGTGCCGTAAGGTGAAACCTGGGAAAAATTCCACCATTCATGAGATCAAATCAAGGGTCGACGGATGGAATCCGTGTTAAATTATATGTAACATACCGGGGCATGATAGAAGGCAGCTGGCGATGAACCGATGAATCGCGGCTCGAGTGACGTTGGTTGTGAAGCGTATCGAGGAGGCATGCGAGCCCACGCATCGATCATCCCAAGAGCCTCAATTTTCGGTGGCGGTGGGGGTCCGTGATGTCCTCCACCTCCACTCATGACTCGGGGATCTAATTCTTTGTGGGAATGGAGATGAGCCGCTGTGAGGGACTGAACGCTTCCCGCCAGTTGTTGCTGATGTTTCGAGAACGGCTGCTGCATTTTAGCCCCGGGCCCTCCGACACCGGGCCCACCACCATTATGCTGTTCTCTACTACTGCCAGTGTGGAGTGCATGTCCGCCGCCAGGTATGGCTGAGGGGTGGATGAAGCAATCTCAGACCAGGATAGTCTTTCGAATGAGTCGCTTGAGGTAGACGCGAGAAGAGGAGACACGCAAACGCATATGCTGAAACCATTCGGGCGGAATATCGCCAGAATCGTCATCATTTCAGTCTTTTTCAGAAGCAGATGATAAAGTATATGGTGACATTCTCTTTGATCGTCACTGAAACAGCTTCGTTTAAAGACGCGTTCACTTTACAGCAAGCTAATAGGATCCGGTGAATCGAGGTGACATGTCTCCCCTTTCCGGCTTGGCGGACCTCCGAGCTCAAATCTAGATGAGCAATCTCAAACTTTCGTTCATTCCGGCGACGACTCGACGATCTCTCAGAAACATCGCAGATACATCTACTTACACATCAGGTTAGTTTGTTGGAGATCTGGTCCTTCGCTCGAGCTGTTTCTTCCGGAGATCTCGACCCCCGCTCCGCAAGCTCTGAGAAGAATGCAAATATGATGCTAGGTGTCGCCGTTTCCGCTCGGGCATATAGTTCCAGCGGAATCAGGACCATGAGCGCCTGCCAGAATCACGTAGACGACGAACAACAACACAATCACATATAAGAGCAGCAGCCAGGCAGCAGCCTACAGCCTCATCATCATATACCGTCCGCTAGTGATCGGAAACCTGCCGATTTCCGCTGCACGGGTCGGATAGTCGGACTGCTCCAGCAAGAGGGGGAGCCAGCTCGGCGCGCTTTTCGAAACCCTGGGAATCGTCGGAGTTCCATCCGCAAAGCACAGATCCCTCTCGGAAGCGAGCTCCGAGAATCCGCGGGAAAAACACTTCGGAAATTATCAGATTGCCATCTACAGACCACTCACGGAATAGTGCTTGGCTTGCTCGTTCTGAAGATAATCGGACTTGACGGCTGTGGCTCTATAAACGGCGGTCATGGAGTCTCTGGATGCTCGGCCCACTTCAGTTCCTGGATCCCGGAACTCCTCATAATATTCTTATGTAATTCCAGGTGTCATCGTTGCGGGAAGAGATTGTGCTCCGAGGGGCCGATGACTGCAATCTGAGCAAGCAGAATGACGTGTTGGGTCTGCGCATGAGCAACATCGCCTTCCTCACGGTCAGCGAAAAAAGCTCTCTACAATAAAGCACTTCGTTGTTCAGTCCCCCATGAAGCTGACGTGTTCTGGTGTTCTCTAGTCTCTAATCCATCAGATTATGGGCCCAGCACGCTTCCGTCAAGTACATCCGTCAACAGGAGGGTTTCAAGTTTTCTTTCTGGCAATGGAATACGCCATGAGACAACTGTGCCGTATTGTGCGGAGCAAAATGGGCGTGCAGAGAGAGCGATCCGCGCACTGGTGGAGAAAGCACGGTCTATGCTGACGGACGCCGGTTTCGATGAGTCTTTTTGGGCTGAAGCAGTTCGCACGGCATGTAAATTGAAGAATGTGACCGAAGCTCTGGCGGATATATGTCCGGAGGAGGCGTGGTCGGGAAAGAAACCGAATCTCGGCCATTCACATGTTTTCGGGTGCTTGGCGTATGCGCACATCCCGAAGGAAAAGCGGAAGAAATGGGATCAGAAAGCGAAAATCTGTATCTTCGTTGCTTACTGCCAGGAGTCAAAAGCTTATCGTCTGGTACCACTTAGCGACAGATCTCGTGTCGGGAAAGCTCGGAATGTTGTCTTCGATGAGGACACCATGGCTTCGTCAATAATTTGGCACGATTCCGAAGGAGGACCGAGGCTTAAGGTAGCTGGTCCGGTTGACAACATGAGGGGACCGATGCTTGATGTAGCGGATCCGGGCGATGAGATGAGGGGACCGATGCTCGATGAAGCGGGTCCGGACGAAGCGATGGAAGGACCGATGCTTGATGTAGCAGGTCCGGGCGATGACATGAGGGGACCGACGCTTGCTGTAGCGGGTCCGGGCGATGAGATGAGTGGACCGATGCTCGATGAAGCGGGTCCGGGCGATGAGATGAGGGGACCGATGCTCGATGAAGCGGGTCCGGGCGATGAGATGAGGGGACGGATGCTTGCTGTAGCGGGTTCGGACGAAGCGATGGAAGGACCGATGCTTAATGTAGCGGGTCCAGGATCAAGGCTTAATGTAGCAGGTCCATGCATTCGGAAGTCGAGTCCGGGGCACTGCTCCGACAGAACAGTGGAAATTCCCGACAGATCCGTGGAAATCGAGTATTTCGTAGATTCCGAGGATGAAGTAGTCGAAGCTGGATCGGCGGCCGCACCCCGGAATCGGCCACAGAGGAACCGCACGGGACCGACTTGGATGGAGCAGCACGTCTGTGTCTGCTCTCAAGATACAACGACGGAGACTCATGGCGGCTCAGAGGCGACAAAGCAAGGGTATGAGGGAGATTATTCCTCGAATAAGGAAGAGGCATATGTCTGCAGTCCGGGCTCCACAACTACTTTCAACTCTCCTGGAACAGTACGGGAAGCCTTATCGAGGTCGGACGCTGATGAGTGGAAGTCCGCGATGGAAGCAGAGGAGCAAGCGCATGACAAAAACGGAACATGGGTCTTAGCTGATCGACCGTCTGACCGAAGAGTTATCACCTCAAAATGGGTTTTCCAGCTCAAGAGAGACAGCAACGGGAAGATCACGAAATATAAAGCGCGGCTCGTGGGGCGCGGGTGTAGCCAGACGAAAGGTATCGACTTCGAGGAGACTTACTCTCCTGTCGGGAAGATCACTACGCTGAGGTTTCTCTTCGCTTGCGCTGCACAGAAAGGTTGGAGAATTCATCAGCTCGATGTATAGAAACCGCGTACTTACACTGGAAGCTCGAAGAAGTAATACTCATGGAACAGCCGGAGTGTTTCAGTGTGAGTAACCAGGTATGTCTACTCAAGAAATCGCTGTATGGATTACGTCAAGCCGGAAGAGTGTGGTTCGAAACCCTCAATCGCAGCCTGAAGGATATAGGTCTCGTCGCATTCAAAGCTGACAGCTGCTGCTACTGTCTGACAAGAGAAGAGAGTATCCTGATTCTGACCATCTACGTGGACGATTTTCTTATATTCTACAATGACTCTGACTTGCTGGCAGAAATAATCAGGAAGGTTGGGAATGTATTCCCGATAAAAGGTCTGGGACCAGCGAGTTATTGTCTCGGCATTAGGATAGCTCAAAGACAAGGAAGAAAGGAGCTCTTCTTGGACCAGAGAGAGAACATTTCGCGAGTTTTGGAGCGATTCCGTCTCGCGGAAGCGAAGCCAGCCTCGACGCCAATGGAGGCTGGCTCGAAACTCAATAAACGTATGGATCTTGGAGAAAGAACCGATGCTCCATATCGTGAAGCGGTCGGCTGCTTGATTCACATTTCTCAAACAACACGGCCCGACATATGTCACGCAGTCAGCGTGGTAAGCCAGTTTTGTGCGGATCCATCCAACGCTCATTGGGTCGCAGTAAAGTGAATCATGAGATATTTGAAAGGAACAATCGACCTGAAGCTCAAGTTCGACGGAAAGATCGCCAACGAGAATGTGGAAGCCTACTCGGATGCCGATTGGGGTGGTTGTGAGACCTGTCGAAAATCGACAACAGGTTATGCATTCATGCTAGCTGGCGGATGTATATCATGGACCAGCCGAAAAGAACCGACCGTCGCGCTCTCCACGAGCGAGGCCGAGTACATGGCCTGTGCCGCGGCCTGACAAGAAATCAAGTGGCTTTCTATTTTCTCGGAATTGCCATCGGTGAAGATCGCACGTCCAATCACTCTTTACAGCGACAATATCGGTGCTGTTCATTTGAGCGCGAATACCGTCCATCATGAGCGAACCAAACACATTGATTTGCGACACCATTTCATCCGAGATCTAGTTAATGAAGGAGTGGTTGTCGTAAAACATCTTCCGACAACCGAGATGACGGCTGACATTCTCACGAAAAACCTGACTCCGGAAAAGTTCAGAAGTTGCAGAATCAAGCTCGGACTGGAATGAATTATTGCTCCTGATTGGCTTCATCGAGTGTAGGACCGACTCAATCGGGAATCCGTGATCAACTCGAGGATTCCAGAAGAAGCAAGAATGATAGGCGAAGTTGGTCCTGCGCAAGGGAGGGTGTTGGGTCTGCGCATGAGCAACATCGCCTCCCTCACGGTCAGGGAAAAAAGCTCTGACGATATTCTCTACAATAAAGCACTTCGTGGTTCTGTCCTCCTATGACGCTGACGTGTTCTGGTGTTCTCTAATCCATCATGACGCTAAGCGGTAGGAGACTGAAGCCATCTCACAAAGCGCACAAAAGCCCCTCGAAACGCTCTCTGAGAAAGCATTGCTCGTTAATTTAGGGATAATTTTCCTGGAAGTCGCCGACTCGGCCCGGTCTCAGTCCCCAGTCAAACCCCGGTCGCTCGCCGTCACCGAGTCGTTCCGGGTTATCCGGTCCCCGGCTACTCGCCACAACCGAGTCGTCTCGGGCTTATCTAACCTCACCCGAGCCTTTTCGACTAAACGTTTCGAAAAGATGAAACCTCAGGGCGGAACGATTCATACCCGGAGTCGACTGCCGCAGCTTCCAGCTCCTCATGCTCGTCGCTCACCGCACTTCTGCTCTAACTCGACTTCGGAGCCATTTCTAGTGAGTTTCTCAGCCATTTCTCAGTCGCAATCTTTCAATGATCCTCTATATCGTTTCCCTCATCCAGTTGCCCCTGATCGCGCCATCCTTGAAGATCTCTCTTTTTGTCCGCTTCGGTAGCACTCGTCCGAGTACATCCGCCATCCGAGATCATTCTTCCTCAATATGCGCTCCTCAACAGCTTCGATCCTCGAGGATGACTTCCGATTGAAGCCGCGTCTCTTTTCTGAAGTGCTTGCCGCGCTGGTCCCGTCAGCAATGTCTCTTTGACGATTTGGAAGGCGCGAGCTTGGGTGACTTCGGCTCCTCAGTGCCACTCATGAACCTCATCCTCGACCCGCAGATAGTTTGCGACTCCGGAGCTTCCTTATTCCTCGTGGACCGTTTCCTCGCTGGAATCGTCCACGTCGAGATCACCACGCCGCACTAAAAGGTTTTCGCCTTCGTAGCTTTCCCATCAAATTCGAACAGGCGTTCGGACATTTCATCCCTCTACACTTTTCACCCTCGACTATGCCAATGGGCGGTAAAAAGATTCGTGGTGGTGTGGCTTCGACAGTTAGTCACTAATTTTATTGCTGGCATGAGGATAGCTCGGAACAAGAGTACAAAGGCATATATCACATAGAATTAAGACGTTTAAGAAATATCCGCCGTATACTATGTTCGACAGCATTTTTCCGGGCACGTGACACGTAACGAATTTGAGATCGGGTTAAAATTTGCTGCACAACGAAAAAATCATGGATTTCCGGGTCGGCGAGTATTGTGAGCGCCGAGCAGAGATCCTCGTCACCGAGGATCTCCGCGATAGGAATGACTTGGATATCCTTTACTTCGAGGCCGCCTCTCGCGGCAACTCTCCTGTCGAGCCTTCTCCGGGAGGCATCAGGAGCGGCATCGCTCCGTTCCAGCCTGGGTCTCCGAATCTCAGAGCCCTATGAGGAGGAGGAGGGCGCGACCGGAGATCCATAGGCATGAATATCAACATCAAGAATTAGACATTGGCTATCTCAAAACGAAGTTTGCAATCCGTCCGGCACGAGAGATGACATCATGAGAGATGAGTCTCGGATCGGGGGTCTGGGGTGAGAATAGTCCCGAGATCTCCGACTCGATCCAGCGGAGGGATCTGTTCACCGAATAGATAGCCGATACTCGGAAACATGATGGAGAAGGTGGAGAGAGACCGACTCCGACGACGAGATGATTAACTTCCGACGGGTAGACCATAGTTCGACGTGGAGACGGGAGAGTGTCTCTTGCAGCGCAAGGCGCATCCCTGGTCGAG
Organism: Galendromus occidentalis; assembly: GCF_000255335.2. Taxonomy (NCBI): domain Eukaryota; kingdom Metazoa; phylum Arthropoda; class Arachnida; order Mesostigmata; family Phytoseiidae; genus Galendromus; species Galendromus occidentalis. Next base: position 267,639 of record NW_003803698.1, read on the forward strand.
GGAAATCAGCAAATATTTTTGTCTCGTCGGCTAATCGACATCGCGTTTCCCGGTCTTGGTCGATAGTATGCGGCTTGTCTGATGCGATGGATGGGCTTTCTCCGGATTCTGGACACTTGCCGGCGGCGGTTCGTTGCCCAATCCGTCTCCAGACTCGAGTCTTCCCCGAATGGGACATCGCGACGATCATCGTAGATATCTTTGTTGCAACAAGAGACCCTCGTGGTCATCTCGTGAAAAGTCCACCGGTGGACCGAAGACTCTTCGACTTGTTCCGGAATGCAAGGTATCTGTCCCGATCTGTTTATTGAGTCGGGTTTGTGCGAAGGGCGCTGCGCCGAGGTTACACCGCCTCTGTGCTGATATTTGATACCAATTATGGCCGAGGCTGACGAGCTACCGAAATTCTGGCCGCAATTTCCACACTCCCTGGTTCTCTCGATGGAACTCGCAGAGTTTCTTCAAGAGAGACTTGAACAAAGTCGCTTTGTCCTTCGAAACCGTTTCGCGGAAACGGCTCACGATCTCGCTAGTCGTAGCTTGTCCATTCACGTCAGATTCTGCGGAGCGGAAAGGAGACATCAGTTCTTTGACAGGAGTTCTCAAGCATCCTTTGGAACCTTCTTCATCAAGAATTTCAAGACGCTTCTCTTCCTCGTCGCGCTGCGTCACTCGGATGGAACCCCAATAGATCTCGGTTGTAAAATCGCCGCACCCCGACTCTGCATTATTGAACATCATCGGTCTCATCGTAGTTCATCAATTAGATATTCTTAAGGTATCTCCTGAGGTATGCGTATATGATGACAGGCATAAAATGATCTGCAGTTTTTGATTCTACGCCTCCAGAGGTGCGGTGGGGCCCCCTTGACCGAGACCATCGAATGCAATCGCAAAAGAGCCAAGAGGCTGCTGAACGCGGGAGACGACTGGAGAGCGTGAATAATTTCATTGCTCACCGATTGCGATGAATGTCCGTATATCAGCGAGGAGCCTATCGACGCCTGAGATAGATAGGGATTCTTTCCTTTGCGACGCTCCGCTTGCAGCACTACTTCCCTGTCCTTCATCATCGGATATTTTCTCGATATCAGCATCACAGATCGTCCGAGTGCGGAGTTGTTTCATGAGATCAGCAGAGGAAGCCACTAAAACAGATGACGAATCTTTCAAAATAACATTCGTCCTCAGCATTCGCACCAGATCATTTGGGAACGGCGAGGCCGGAAACACAGGAGGGTCGTACCTTTCTGTGAGTTCAACTTTTCGGGATTGTAATTGAAGAGCGATGCATCCTTCTTCTTGCGAGACCCAGTCATCGTTTTGTCTTTCTTGGCGTCCTTCGGGAGTGTCGATGCCGGCAGATTCTTCAGAACTTTCGTGCCGAAGAGCACCTTCTTCTTCCCTCGGAAGCCCCCGTGGCGTCCCGTCCAATTTGGAACGCCGTCGCTCGCGCTGCAATACCACCATACGTCTTAGGGAAACTTCTCGCTCCTACTCTTGAGATGTAATGTGGTACTCTGGTATACTTCGAATCCACGATGATAGGAACGTGATGCCGCCCCGATATATCGAGGAATCTACAGCTGATTACCTGTAGCAAAGTCGCCTGGCTTCTTTCAACTTCTTTATGGCTTCTTGAGCCACGTGGTTTGCTTCAGATTCGACGAGGCTCCCGTCGGGCACCGCAGATTCCATTATTTTATCATGCTTCATGACCTGAAAACAGGGAAGATAGAAAACGTTGGCCCCTTCACTATCTGAGCGCGATCGATACTGCCGGCACACGTTCTGATTACACAAACCGAGTGAACTTTGCTGTTTTTGAAGAGCTTCGCCAAGATGTAGTCGTTGTTTGCCCTGCTGGCATCTCCCTGATCATCGATCGAGTCATCTTTGTAGCGTGATTTCCGGGCGGCTCCCTCGATCTCGACGCCGTCGACTCGAACAGTGTTGACTTCGTGGCCGCGGTCGAAGTCAGCTGCGACGATTTTCTCCCCCGACCCGATTTTCTGGCTGAGTTTCTTAGCTGGAGGCGAATGATTTTATCGCTAGAATGAACTGAACTACTCTGGTGGCTCTCGGCACGGGTGGAACAATACGAATCGCATATCGAGCACTGACCCAATTCTCTCATGCGTTGCCTTCTGGTCTCTTCATCTTGACGTTTCTGTTTATTGAGAGCTTTCAGACGCTTCCTGTCTACTGTCGAGCCTGTTCCGGCGAAAATATCAGAAGTCTCTGTGCGTTCTTCCTTATGTACATCTTCTGAGAGCGTGAATAGCTCATACATTTCGTTGGTTTTGAAAAATCTCCTCTGCTTGGGGTTCTTTAGAACCCTGTTTGTGAGAAACTGTTTGAAGATCTGCCTGTGGTAGATCTTCTCCTCGATTGTTCCTGCAGTCATCAGCCTGAAAAAAGTCAAGGTCGCTTAGTAAGCGCCATCAAGCGCAAAAGGTACTGCAAGATAGGGTTTTTCATCGAGAGCATGAGCTGGTGCGGACCTATACACGGTGACATCTTTTTGTTGCCCGATCCTCCAGGCTCTCTCGCGCGCTTGCATATCTGTGCTCGGGTTCCAGTCTGGATCGTAGATTATGACACGGTTCGCGCCCGTGAGATTCACGCCAAGACCACCAACACGCGTCGTCAGGAGGAAAATGAAGATGGAACTATCCTAAAAGAATCGATGGCCGATTAGTTATATGTAATGTGGAGGCTGGGGCATCGACGTCTAGTTTCCGCTAGAATCTGAACTTGGGTGAGTTTCATGGATCGGGCTTGCCTGATTGAATCTATCAATAGCTGGCTGTCTCGTGGATATCGCAGTGCTCCCATCCATGGACAGATAGGTGTAATGGCGGTTTTGCACGAATTCTTCCAGTATGCGAAGCATTTGTCGAGACTGCGTGAACAGCAGGACCCTGCATAATCGGAATGCACTTAGAAGATCGTTCGGGGTTCCCGGGAAGCTCGGGGACGATCGCGAAAAGTTTCCCGGTCGATCCACGGCGGCTCGCTCCCGAGCATGTTCACCTTTGCTTCTGTTTGCTCCATAGCTTCAATAGGGCTTCCACCACCATCAGCTTTCCGGACCGTTTGTAAAACCCGAACGAGCTTCCTGGCTCCATCCTCTGCTCCGCGGGCTCTCTCCGATGCAGATCCTGTGAAGAGCCAGAGCTACGAGTTCCGTTCGATGAAAAATAGCATAAAAGAATAAGAGGCTCAATGGTTGATTGAATTCAGGGAGATTCGCGAACGTTATAAGTCATAACCGTTCTGTGAGCCCAGGGATCTATTCGATGCTCCATGCAGGGATACCCAAGGACGATGAAGGTACCTTTCGGGATGAAGTGATTATATCTTTATCAGGACCGCCGTCGTAAAGATCGGGATGGTTGCAGATTTTCCGCAAATTGACCAAGCCCACGAAAATTTGCATCCTCCCATCGAGGATCTTCTTCACCTCATGACTCTCCACATATTCTCGATAGAGATCACGCTGCCTGCGGGAATTCAATCAGGTCAGAAGAGGAGGATAGAAAAGGGCACACCGGGTGTTTCATTCGCAGCTGGCGAGGAGCTCACCTCTCTGTCAGTTTGCAGAAGATCACCTGCTCGCTTTTGGGTGGTAGATTGATGCTCGTCTTCACGTCGCTCTTCATTCGACGCAGCAAATATGGTTTTATCGTATCCCGCAGAATGGTGGCGCATCGATATCCCACAGCGACCTGCGAGCGATGGATAGGCCCAATAAGACATTCGACTCGATAGGCTACCTCTTCGCGATACTTTCCGCATGATCATCATCGGATCACTGCGGTGGATGCACACGCTCGGCGTAAGCTAAGAAGGGTAATTCCAGCGAACGAGCATTACCTGAGTCTCTGTCGCGTTGGCATAGCCACCATGTGTTATCGGAACGGCGAACTCGGCCATGAACACGGGCAATGTCCCGAGCTTGCCAGGGAATACGAAATCGAATAATGACCACAGCTCCCGGAGATTGTTCTGTATTGGGGATCCAGACAGGATCAACCTGTGCGGTGTTCGGAATTGCTTCACAGCTAGCGTTGCTTGAGCGTCCGGGTTCCGAATTTTATGACCCTCATCGAGGATAATGTAATGCCAATGATGGTGGATCAGGTCATCTTGATACATAACGATTCCCTGAACGGAGGAGATGATTATTTCTCTCATCATAAGACGATCGGGCGATATCAGGGGATCGAACCATATCCGACGGTATAGCTCGCATCTTCACCGTCGCAAAGCCCTCGTTTCGCGTGCGGGTGGATGAGCACTCATGTATGTGTGCAGGATCGCATCAACTTGGGCCTGCAATCCTAGAGAGCCTCGCAAACTATACCTGATAAGATGTGATGAGGGTGCCTTTAGAACTGTGAATTTCGTCGATAAGTGTCGATTTTTTCCTCCCAGAATACGATCCGGAATTGTGAAGCACACCCACTCGTTGCCTGGGGAACCACTTATGGAACTCCTGAAAATGATTGCAGATAATCAATCCCCCCGAGGGAGTATTTTGATATGGTCGACGAGCATCGTGTGCGAGTGATTCGCGGCTCTTGATCGATCATTCGATTGGAAGCCACGTCGAGAAGCAAACCGCCAGAGTCTGGGGTCCAGTCATATCTACCTTAACCCACTGATGCATCACGGTAGCAGGAGTGACCAGAATAATTGGTCCGAGTCCGCGGAAAGCCTCGCCCGGCAGTTTCGTGTTCGAGTGGCGAAGTCCACGCAAGAAAGCGATGGCTTGGATAGTTTTCCCGAGACCCATCTCGTCACCTGGATGAAGACGTCCGATGAGGGTCGACAAGCAATCCCAAAGCGGCAGATAGAATATCTAAAGCCTGGCAACATACGCCCGGTACGCACCGATAATGCCGCCGCATTTGAACTGATGGAGTTCCCAGAGCCATTTCACACAGGTCTGCTGATATTTGTAAAGCTTATTCCATAACGAAGTCGGCATTCGGAAATCTTCATCAACGTCCTCATCGCTGCAGTCGCTATCCTCGGATAGACCCCTGAGCCTCGCCTCGTACATCTGGAGACAGGATTGCCGCATCAGGAGCTTGCTCAATGTAGGAGTTCCGGTTCGGATTAGAACGTTGCATGAGAATTTCGGCTCGAGCTCAGCTCACCTTCGAGTCACCGTCGTCATAGCACCCCTGTTTGAATCTCTTTCCGATGTGCTCGTCAAAACCGTCGTCATCATCATCATCATCACAGACTACGTCTGACTCGGCGCTACTTTCTGGCTCCTTCTGAGGATCATAATCGGAATCATCGATCGATTGATCATGGTCTTCGGCTCTGGAATAGGAGGGATATTCTGTCGACAGAGTCAACTCTCATTCCGGGATACATATTCGATCTTCAAGAATAGCTGCAATCAATGCTCTGAGAAACCAATTGCCAACGTTTCTCGGAAAATTTATTTTCCTCGAACGCGATCGCAAGCCTTCGTTCCATCTCCAAGCGTTCGTCTTGTGCCGTATACTATAGACCGATACTGCGCCTACTCATTGTCAGAGGAATGCTCTGCCTTTCCTCGGGCTGGGAGAGACCGCCCCGATTTTGTAAGATCGACCCACCTTGGTGATTGAGATCCTTCTTCACGAGAGACATCGTCTAGCCTCAATCTTCTCTCTCGAACATACTCTGTTGCGGAGCCGAGCGCTCCGGTGAGGCGCTTCTTCTTCCTCGGCCTTGGATTCCGTGACCGATGCCATTAATATTCAGCAATAAATCGCGAATGAACATCAACTAAATAATCTCAACTACGGATGCGTCAGCTCGAGCTCACCTGAGCAGCGTAAAATCGGTGCCGACTTCCGCTGATCTCTTCTCAGCTTTGGCAGCTGTCATTAAAGTTTGCTTCGGCAGACTCGGCTCGCATTTCGATAGTTTCTTTCTCTGCTGCTTCTTCCCGTTGCCGATTTCCTCATCCAAGAATTGATCGAAGAGATCCACGTCCGGTAGCTTGAGAGCTCGAAACTGTGTAGGGAATGAATCTCAGAGGGAGGAAGACTGACTCGATGCCTAATTAGATCCGAAACTCTGACGAAGGGGGAGCCGCGACACGGAAGCTCGGAGGAGATACGTTCAGGATGAGAGAACCCTCTGCTTCGCATACCGTTCCGAAAGGAGTCATCTCTCCGTTTTTGATCTTCTTGTCGTGTTCCGTCTCTTCATCGCCGAGTAGCATTTGCAGCTGATGCCGAATCTCGTCGTCAACATCTTCTGAGTTGGGGATGTCTTCATGACCGAGATAGATTTTCAGACTGCGAAGCTTCGCTTCCAGTTTCTTAACTTGTTTCTCCCTGTTTTCCTACGGGATCTCGAAATCTGAGTACTCTGCTAAGATGGCAAGATTGATTCGTATCAGCGCAGGGTAAGCTCACCTTTTCTCGTTTAATCATCTGTATGTTCTTCCGGACGCTCTTAGTCAGGGAATTCTCATCCTTCACGCTGTTCAAGTGATCGTCTATGATTTTAATTCTCAGTTTCGTTTGCCTAGAATGGCGCCAACCATAGGAGAAAGGAGCTCGCGAGTTAGAATGCGGTCGCGGATCATGAGGTTCTGCGAATCCTCAGGGAGGCAGTCATTGATGTCTCGCGAGAGGAAATACTTCGAGTCAGAGAAGATCGGGTGGACCTAGGCATACTAGATTCGAAAGGCCGCATCTGATCCTCTTGCAAGCATCTCTCAGTAGTGGAGTAATCGATATCATACAAGTCGCGGAACCTGAGGATTGGTGAGACTCACTTCAGCTCTTCAGCGATATTTTGCAGCCGTTTGTCCTGATCGATTCTTTCCCGCGCGCTCATTTGTTCATCGATGTTGCCCAAAATATCATCTTCTAGTTCCGTCTGGTCATATATTTCTCCCAGACCTTCAAGAGTTGATGTCTCTCCGGACCTGTCATCGGTGAAGCCGCCGGTCGAAGTTGAAGGTCCGGCATCCATTTTGAGATGCTTGAGAAGGACCTCCGATCGAGAAATCTGTGAAAACAGCCAGGGATTTTATCAAGCACTGTGTTGGCGGTAGAATGCTTGGACTGTTTCCTCGTGTCTTGTGCGCCTATAGTGATCGTTGCCCATTGGCAGAGATGACTTTCGATAGGATGTCGAACTCACTCAGACGCCTGGAGACCGCGCTGCCTCTCCCGCTCTCCCTGACAGAGTGGCCTCGTCGAGCCTGCTCTCACGTCTGCTCACGTCGATTATTCTGAAACACGGAAAGAAGTCTCCCTGACAAGAAGGTCCACCGCAAGAGAAACGAACTCAGACGTTCTGAAGTATGAGTGCGTGTTTTATGATTTGATCTCATACACACGTCATGTGGCATGCGGGACGTTGACCGGACGAGCTGAGCGGTGAACCACTGCTTTACTCAGCCACTTCTTGTAGTCGCGAACGTTCGATCCGAGAAGAACATCACTCCGGAACGACCTGTGGTGGTGAATAGTGATTGTTAGAGTGCTCAACATCCGCGAAGGATATCCTCACCGGCCTCAATTCGAACAAGATTCGCAGCACCAGCCGCATGCTAAATTGATTATTGAGCTGTTGCCGCCAGTATCGAAAGTTGACATCGATGATCCGTCAACTCCACCGGGCTCTAAGCCGAAAACTCTGCCTCTCACTGAACGTCTGCTAATTTCTATCAGAAATCTTGAGATATCAGGAGTATCTGGCCATCCTGTCAAGACACGACTTCAGCAGGCGGAGACGCTCGAGCGCTCCGTTCAGCAAGAGTGGTGGCAATAACCGCATGAGGTTGGAGTCAGGAACGTGTATTTCCAGGAAATCTGAATTCTCCCGTGTGGTCTAGGCCGCAGCGGGATGCATACACGTTGAGCTGGGCCGGATCCTATGAATCGTTCCAACCTACCCGTCATGTACGTGAGCACGGGAAGTCATGCGCCGAACTCTCTGACTAGCCCCTGCCCGCAACTTCAATGTGTTGATTCTCTTACCGGTGGCAAGGAAAGGAGGAGGATGCGCTTTGTTTTTGTTTACAAGTCGAACCGAAACTACTCACCCTCTCCCGCCAGGACGACTCGCCCGCGGGCGGCCCGCCCCACCAGAGCTCTCGTCACTGCGCCATCCCAGCTATCCGGAAGGCTTACCCTGACGTGGTCCTGAATCGATTGCTGAATATATCCTGCTTGCGGCGCTTCTCCGAGGAAGAAAATCGCGCGCTGTCAAGATCTTTCCAGAGGCGGAATCCCTCGAGCTGTCCGAATGTGGGTGAAGGAGAAGAAAAGACTCGCTTTACAGCAACAGCATCAGCTTGCGAAACCTATCGACTTCTTTGGCAAGCAGAGGATTCTCTTCCCTCGCGAGTGAAAGTTTCTCTCGACGACCTGCCATAGACCAATGTCCCCGCTGTCTCTTTAGATGCACAAGTCTCGCAATAGTGTCAGCGATCCCCGCAGAGGCGAATCCACACGCGCTCTCTTGGGTCACATCGAGCACGAAATTTTTGATTTCTGATGGATCAGTCGAGCGCGGTCATGAGTCATGACTCGGGCTGGGACTCCTGTGAAACGCATATTCTAGCGCATGATCGCATATTTGACTTTTTCCGAGCATGAAAGGCATACTTCGATACCCGCATTATATTCGCGAGTACTGTTGTGAGTCCTTCTCTGAGCCGATGCAGCATCTCTGAAACTTAACCAGGACCAATCTATGGTACAATAGTTCGAGGAGTGCAATTTTTCGCAGACAAAACTGCGAAAAATTGCATGCAGCCGATGCGCTCGCAGTCAAAGGGAGCGGAGAGGCTCTTCGTTGACGCGACTAGCAACACATTTTTCAGAAATTCCCGACTGTATCACCGCACTGGAAAGACACGGTCTGTCGCTCAGAAGCTCATTGAATATAGTCGAAAATCTACGAGAAAGAATCCGACCGCTCCCCACACGGAGTTCGGCGCAATTTCTCGGAAATTCGGAAACGTCCAGAAAAACAACGCTGGCTTCGCCGAGCTTCAACGTTCAAGGGATTTCATGCGGGAAGGAGCGAGAGAAGAGATCGTGGCGATGCCACTTGACGACTTTATCCTCCTGAAATTCGCTTCGGTTGTTTCTTGTGAGGCTGAGCATTCTTTCCCCCTGTACAAGTCAATCTTCCGCGACAACCGGCGCTCTCTTCTATTCGAAGACCTGAATAAGTTCGTCGTAGTCGCATGTAAAAAGACCTAGACTAACAGCGAGGTGGTTGTTGTCAAAAAGCTCAGTGTGTGTATAAAGTAAAACTGCCGATCGTAGTGCATATCGTACATGCATATTTCGTTTTTTTAAGCATATTTTCCTCAGCCCTAGTCATGGGCGTACGACTCGTTCGGATCTCCAGAAGCCCGAATGTTGATTGTACTCCTGAAACAGGAGCCGACGTACCCTAGAACGACGGATCGGAATCCTATGTATGATACGTCGCTGATTGGGAAACGCCCTAGGTCCCTCGGTCGCCGCGATCCGCATCGTCCGGAAGAGACTCTCTGGTGTTCAGAATGAATTAGGTAGGATTGCCGCTCTCGAAAGGAGGTAAATATTGTGTCATTCCGGATTATGAGTTCTGGCGAAGTCGCGCGTCTTCGGCGTGCATAGCCCTCTTGATTTGTTTCGGCAGAAGAGAACACAGAAAACATACGCAAAATAAGTCGTTCCGCATCTAGATCTTATCGGCGACGGCTTATTTGAGCGCGATTCAAGGGCGGCGACGGATGGCAAGGGTGAATCAATCGCATGCGATCGAGGCCGGCTGAAAATGACGCTAGTCGCCACCCAAGTTCGCGGACCCAGTGGATGGACGTGAATTTCTGCCAGGTGGAGCAATGTCGCGCATAGAGCACCAGGTACGCAGCATCTTATCCGCACCGTGTGGCCAATCGACCTCGAATCAATCCAAAGTTCATGCCTAGACCGAAGATAAGAAATGAAGAAAAAACGACGTGGAGCCGCCATGAATCCTTATGCCTAACGCCTTGCGATGATTCAGGTGCGAAAGTGATATGAGCGCTAAGGTGAATCGAGCGTTGCGATGACTTCGGCTTAGAATATCATACTTCGAGCGCAGAGATAGTGATGATCGATGCCGCTACTTCTCCCATAGCCAAATGAGTGATTCGGGCGGCTGAGAGCAACTTCTCCAGGTGTGCATATCTTCCTCGAGCGCTCCAGGACAATCTATTCGCCAGTGTGGGTATCTGAGCTGAGTGCATGCTTCCCAACGAATGCCATGGGCTCCGCGGAGAGTAGGGTGACTTAGGCTAGGCGCTTGATCGTCAGGACATTGATATTCTGTTCCAGAGACGACGTCACTTCCTAGCGTCGTCCCTACCCACGACGATGGATCCGTGCTCAGATCAGAGGACACCCTGAAATTACATGGCGCCCGAAATATCATACTATGGAGCTATCACACGCAGCAATCATGCTGTGCTCTCAGGGAGGATGAATTCGAGAGTTTTCCGATCGAAAAATTTCGAGGTCTCTGAGAGGATCAGATCCTGTCATCGGTTCATTTTCCTGCGCAGATCGGGATTCCATGACGCCAGAGATAGCCAATGTTAACCGGAGTTAGGACTCTTCGACGCGCTTCCAAATAAACTGTATACGTCGAATCGCACATTTGTCTATTTATTCTTGGATCGAAACTCTCAGGACGAGCTTGTTTTCCAGTGGAATCGATGCTGAGTCTACTCCGCAAAGTATGTTCTGGAAGCACGAGCTCCGACGAAAAGAAGACAAGTTACCAGTCGACATGGTAGCTAAAACTTGGGACCGTCCCCCGGTATCGCGGTGTCTGCTCATTCGGTGTCTTCACGCTCTTTGATCGTCCGAATACGCGAAGATGGTCGTGTCGTCGAGGGGCCATCGAGACTTCAGTGACAGAGCTTGTGCATCTCACAAAGGCTGGTTTTGTTTGATACCTACCAAGAAAGCATACTCCGCATCATCCTTCCGGAAAAGTACCGTATCTTGCGGGATATGGGACGGAATTTTCCCTGACGGCGGCAGAGGAGCTCAAGTCTATCCCGGCACATTCTATCACATATTCGCTCGTTCCCAACTACGGCGAGCTCCTCCCTGATTTCTCAATTGACGACAGGCGAAAACTTTCGTTAACCATTGGAATTATGTGTAAAATTTTCAAAATATGAGTCTGTGAACGAGAGTCTCCCTGACTCGCTGTCGAGAATGGACTGATCACTCAGTAGATATGCTTGGACTCCATTCTACTGACTACATTTTGGAGTTCTGATCCCAGCGGTACGTTCCGTAGTAGTTGAAGCCCTTCGAGTTCATTAGCAGGTCGGACTCTTTAGGACCGCGGCTGTAAATATTTGAAGGTTTATGAATAAGTTACAGTGGATATCCTCTTCACACTCCACCCGTAGGAAACAGATATCGCAGGCTCGATCGACTTGTGCGTCAACAGTTTGAGCGTCTAATTCACGTGCGACGTTCAGACCTGCATAACTTCCACTGTGTCAGTCTCACAGCGCTTTCTCGTCATATGCTCAATTTGCTTCGCAAACTTCGTGCTTCGTCTGTCGCTCTGCGAATCCACAAAAAAGTACCGAAGTTGGAGAAGCTTCCTGAGCACGTGCATCGTCGAGGACTTTCCCTGAAGCGAGAGCACGAGGAGAAAATACCGTACCGCGGTCGAAGATTAAGGGGACCGAGCAGGAATTTTTCTCCGACGCGAGGAATTTTTCACGACGTCGCGACGTGAGGCTGCACCTTCCTGTCAGGTCAAATATCGACTCTTGATCAACCTCCGCGTCAGTTCGCGTCTCTGTTTAAGCATCGAATACAACAATACACATATGATGACCGCAAGTATGATCATGAGACAGAGGAACGACAAGTGTTTACACTCTCTCTGAAGATTCTGCATCGGAGCCCGGCAGTTCGGATACCGTGAATCTTGCGGACGGCGAGTCATCGACATTCTGAGCATTGCACTGCTCGCAAGAAAATCTTCCGCAGCGGGGAACCTCAATCGACGACTCTTTCCCCGTGCTTGCGCTCTCAGAATATTGCGGTAGATACTCATGCGGAAAGATGAGGGTAGGAATCGCCGACGTTTGCATCCGGTAAGAAGACTGTGTCGCATTCGTATAAGCATCATCCCCTCCATCGTAATCGGCATCAGCATAACGGCTGTCAAGGTGCTGTGAGGAAGGAGCCGCGAGTGCAGATGGACCAGGACGCAGACTAAAGTTAGGTCTGCAACACGCACAGAAGAACATGCGACAGACGAAAGACATTAGAACGAAACGGGGAGTGGACAAGACGATCGTTGGGAAGAACAGTGACAAGGGAAGCGACAGCAAGCACTACAGCAATTAGTAACATCATATTTAGTCCAACTATGCGGGATAGGACAGATAATGAGGCTTCGATGGAACATATACGAGCAAGGGATGAAGGAGATTCTCGCTCGCGATTGAGGTTGATCTTTCCTTACCTGCCAAAAACGTAACGTATAGGTTTGGTGCGATCCTGTTCAATCGTTCGCAGGAGTGGGGTGAAGATGCGCCAGGCTTCAGCTAGCTCGTCGCTGCGGACGAAGTTCGTTTGGCTGCCCAAAAAAACGTCCAGGATGAGGCGCTCGTAGGCATCCGGTAGAACCATCCCCTGAGAAAGAAGCTTCCGCTTACTAAGGTTCAGATCATTCACTGTGGAACGACGTCCTCGGAAAGATGTCCACTTTCGGATCTCCATCCTCAATGAATTATCATCGGACATCGCTCAATCCGGGTCGCGGCTGACACATTCCTCATACCTTGTAACGGCTGTTGTAGGAAAGATCGAGTTCCGTTTCTTCGATCCCGAAAGACATGCCGGGTTTCTTGTTCATGAGTTTCACATAGACCGCTTCACCGGGCTGCACCCGCATCACGAGCTCATTCCTCTTGGTTTGACCACCGAAAATGTCGCCGGGTACATCGCGATACTGAATACGTACCTCAGCTTTTCTCTCATTCAGGGCTTGAATCCCACAATCGCGTATGTTAGAAGCCCTTCTCGCTAATGAGGAGAGGATTCGGAGGATTCGGCTCAGATATTTCCGAGTAGACATATGGAAAAATATAGTAAGTACCTTTTCCACAGCGAAGTATAAAGGGAACATTATCCCAGCGTTCATTGTTGATGTAACAGATGGCAGTGGCAAAGGTTGGAGTCATGGAGTCTCGAGGCGACAGTAGGGTCGTCAAGGTAGCCTTGAGTCTGTTCACCAAGGCCACTGGGGTTGCCCACATATTGACCCATTACTACATTCTCAAGGCGGATGGGTGGTATGCATTTGAGTACCTGGGATGCGGAGCGATATTAGGCAAATAGCACTTTTCCATCAAATGATTGAAGAAATTGCGCTTATTCGCGCCTCTGGAGACCGCCTGGCTGCTCGCACGCTCCTCCCGCTTACAGGAAAAGGTACTCACTTTAACCTTCTCATCGCGGATATCGTCCGCTTTGGTTGAAACAGGTTTCTCCATGGCGACAATCGATAGAATTTGACAGAGATGATTCTGCATGACGTCGCGGATTATACCGAATTGATCGAAGTATCCACCTCGTCCTTGCGTTCCGATGTCTTCTTTGAATGTGATGACAACGCACGCGATATTGTCTCTGGAAAGATATGAATCTTAGACGAATCACCCTAAGAGTAGGAGCGTCAGAACTGAGGTCTTCGTCGCGCGGCTGGCTCGTCGACAGCGCTTCGATGCTCGGAACATGAGACTCGCGACTGCACCGCACGGCAACCAGCATCCAGTTTCGAGATGCTCCGAGCGTTCTTCAGATCTATTTTGAGCTCCCAAGAGCAAGATTCGCCATATATTCCACGGTGCTACAGAGAAACGATATTCGACCGTATCTTATGCCTGCAATGGGAGAGAGTCTATCTCGAGATGGACGAGGAAGTTCCCCTATCTCAGTTCACTCTCGATGATGGGCTCAATGAATGAACCCAGAGGGGAAGGATGGGGTCTAGATTTCACGGCACATATGTAGGAGGAACGACTCAGCAAAGATGGATCCCCTCCATATGAGCCCTAGGGTACTTCGCTATCCGAAAAATGGCGGAAACCTCGTCTTCCGTCCTTGGTAAAGCCTGGGATGAGAATGCTGCAATGAACCCTCTCCGACCCTAGGGTGCGCGATCGCGCCAGGAAACACCGGTCATGTCAGGGAGAGCAAATCCACACGAGGGCTGGTCCAGAAGTGTCGATCATGGGAGAGGGTCCTACTTGATTTTTCGAAACAAGCTTCGGCGAGGAATGATGTCGCGCCTGGACACGCTACTGACTCTTCGTGTGTCTCCTCGGCAAAAACGCTCCTCGGAGCAAGCTTTTCCCGTCTTCAGATTCTGAGGTCAGGGTCCCCCAACCGAATCGGGTATTGCTTTATGCACTCCCTGAGATTTACAAAACTCGAATCGAGAACCTTCGCAGCGAACTTCCTGTACAACGAACATTTTTTCCTCGTTCGTTGGCCGGGAAGTCTTCTGTGATATATCGGATTTGCACGATGACGAACAGGTTCCGCCGGGCCCTCGAGGCTCATTGTGACAAAATTCTCGGCTGTCTCTCATGTTGGGCATCTCACGATCAGGTGAGTGATGAACAACCCAGGTGAATATCACACAACTAGATTCTGACCCACTAACCCATCGAATGACGGGTGGTTCGACTTGGGGAGTCCATGCGTATCAAAGAGCGTAGTCGTCAGGGAGAGTTGATAGTCTTCTTTCTAATGCCTACATCCTGTATTCAAAGGTCCGAGACAAAAACGGCTGTCATGACGCGCTCAGAGATTTGCACCTTCTCTTCCTCGGTTAGGCAACGGTTTATCGGTCCAGCTGCCGAGGGCTGGAGTCGTTTCTCAATCAGAATAGATAGCGGAC
>NW_003803699.1:0-1153 GCF_000255335.2 Galendromus occidentalis
CCTGTTTGGATTTCTGAGAACAAGATGAGAATTCCACACGACGCCTACCTGCTCCGCAACCGTCTTACAAGTTCATTGAGGATATCCCCTCTAAGCGGATGCTGGGATAGCGCGTTCGCGGGTGAATCATCGACCTCCGGAAGTGGAGAGCAGACTCCGGGGATTCGGCTCACGAGGTGTTGAGGAAAAGAGCTAGATCACCTCTGCTGAAACCCTTTTCTGCCGTCATGTGTCTCCCATGTCTGAGCCTGAAAGTCGTATCGTGGGAATGTGGCGCTTACGGGCGAACTGAGGATTGCGCCCCCAACTCGACAGCTTCATTCCATGATTCCGTCCGTTTCATAAAGAAATTAGTACGGGAAATCCTCTACAGTACAAACTCGATTATATCACCTTAAAAATTTTGAAACTCGATTATATCACCTAATTCGTGTTCAGAAATGGTGATGTAATCGAGTCGGAGATGTGATATAATCGATTTCCCAAAGAAAGTCTATGGCAACTCGATTATATCACACTCTCGATTATATTTGATCATGAATGATCCATTTTTGAACATGAATTAGGTGATATAATCGAGTTGCCATAGACTTCCGTGGGAAGTCGATTATATCACATCTCCGACTCGATTATATCACTATTTTTGAACATGAATTAGGTGATATAATCGAGTTTGTACTGTACTTCGGTTTGAGCAATCGCGTACGGCGCCTCGAGGCGGGCCGCGCCCGAGGCGCACAGTAGCTCCCGCCCCTCCGGTGCACGCTACTGCTCCGCCCGATACCATGCAGGCTTTTGATCGTTGCGAGCTCTTGCTGGGCTTGTGGCTTAGAGTATCCATCGCTGCATCCCACCATCGTGACCACGTAGTATATAATCATATCACATGACCACGATGATGGTCATGAATTCCTGAAACGCTTTCGAATACAGAGGAAAAATCAGGAAGTCTCTGTGGATTTCCTCGATACACTAGCACTTCTCAAAGGGTCATCTTCACATTGTCATTTAGGCTGGCAGCATAAGGAAGTGACATTCGTTTCCAACCTCAAGAGAGGAGGCTGCGAAAGCTGCTCCGTAGAGCGACTCCTCGCAGCGAGGCGGCTCCACAAAACTAGGTACATACTTTGTTGGAGAAGTGAGGGAATCATAC
>NW_003803700.1:0-1250 GCF_000255335.2 Galendromus occidentalis
GCGAATGTCCCTAATAGCTTACGGGTGGGAACTCGGTATGAATCCCTCTGCCACCGAAGAATTACGTATTTCGGCTCGTGGAACTGTTTCACGTGAGAATTCTGTGGGGCTCGATCGCGCTTATGTTCGTTGAGCACTCCCATCTGTCGGGAACGAAATGTGAGAGCAGACGAATCGGCTTGGCTCAGGTAAAGTCGATGTAGGCGGAGGTCAGTTTCCGAGGTCAAACTCACCGTGTCGTCAGCGAGACGCCAAACTTTCGCGGAGCTTTCACAGCGAGCGCGGTCTTCCTTTGTGTCGAAGCGGCCAAACCATCGGGAAAACAGAAATGTAATTAGCCGTCGATTCGGAAGAAAGACCATCAGAGGGAGACGTGTTCTGCGCGGACGTAACCTCATTATACCGCCCCCGTACGGCGTTGATTTGCTCCCCGTGCGGTTAGCTCTCGCATCGATTGGTCAGCCAGTTTTTCTCTCCCCGGCACTAGCGACGTCCTAGACGTCCCAATGAACGACGGGGAAAGAAGCGGATAAGCGTAAAATCTCGGAGGAGTCTACTGCTGATACATATTATTGTAGGTGCTCGCAGAGCCAGCTGTATAGCTCCGAACGAAACTTCCTTGTATGGGAACGAAATTTAAATATGGTAGGGAGAGACCGTCTCCCGAGCACTTGAGCTCAACCGAGAGACTACAGTTCTCCTCTGGAGCGATATGGGACACCGAAAGGCGTCTCTCCTGAGCACATCCTTTTCTCGGCATAATACTTCCTATGATGGTATCCAGAGGGATTCGAAGACCACTGGGATGTCTCAGAGATCATCCCTCGAGGAACCAATTCCCTAGGCGGGAAAAGAGAGCGTCACCCGAGTGATTAGACAGATCAAGAGAGGAAATCGGTCCGGTCTCTATCATGGTCTCTAAATCATTAATTATTTCTCCGACAGGCAATGTAAATCTGATGCGAGCACGAGAGGGAGTCATGAACACCAATCTGTTCGGGGACAAGCTGCGCGAACTGTATCCCGTTGTCGAGCCGAATCTCAGCGATTCAGGGAGTGTCGATACCGTTCTTGAGTTTCTGGTGATGGCTGGTCAGCGATCTCTGCCCGAGGCTGTAATGACCATGGTGAGCTGATTTCCGAAGCGATGGAGATTTCCCTCGGGGGATAAGAAGTAACCCGATTCTCATTCCGTTTATAGGTACCCGAAGCGTGGCATAACGATGATCTGATGCGCCCGGAGAAAAAAG
>NW_003803701.1:0-1038 GCF_000255335.2 Galendromus occidentalis
TGCTTCCGATCAGTCCTTCCGACCTCCTCTATGGCAATAAGGTGTGCCCGGCACTGCCGGAAATTAATGAAGCGCTCGAAGTCGTAAATCTGGTGTCACCGAACATCCTGTCCGAGAGATGGAAGAACCAAGCAAACATACTGAATGCCTTCTGGAATCGGTTCAGAAGGGAATATCTGATTCAGTTAAAGTCGAACCAGGGGGCGAAACCTGTGAAGAGTCGGCCTCTCCGGGTCGGAGACGTCGTGCTAATCGACGATCCCGCACCATCCCGGAGTTTTTGGCCAATGGCCAGGGTGCAATCCATGTGCGGCGGGGAGGGGACGTCCGACGGACGTAAGAGGACCTGCATAATCAAATTAACGAATGGCAGAACACTCAAGCGTCCAATCCAACTTCTATATCGACTTGACGTTACGGAGGACACCTCAGAAGCCGTAGGAGGCGGGTTGAGAAATTAGGAGGTCTGATCGCGAACGGTGGAAGAGCGAAGACAGGACCATTGGGATGTTAGTAATCAGCGAATGACGAGTTGGCACGGAAACAAGCATTCCCAAAACGAAAGTTAGCCGGTAAAATAAGCGTAGCCAAGATAAAATCGAAACTGCGCAGTTGCCGCCGATGGACTGAAGTGAGAACATTGTACGAATTAAATAAGGAGATAGTTCTAGCGAGCCTACTAGGAACAGCCGCCCCCGGCGCGGCCCAACTCACGGAACCGCGGAGGCGGTTGGCAGGAGTGTTACGAATCGGAACGGTGCCACCGCGCCGTACGAGTTCGGAATGCGTTCAGAGAGAGGACGCCAGAGGGCGCTCCGGGAAAATCTCGGAGTGTTATCAATTAGTAAGATGTAATACGATGAGTTACTAAATTTGTAATCGTTGGAAACCCCGATGGTGGAGACGTCTCGAATAAGGCTAATAAACGTGCTGGAGTTCTCTCGGGGGGATGTTCCGCGGGACGCTCGTGCAGACGAACGTGCGAGGGAAACAATAGGCCAGTCGTGTTCCGACTGGCATGAGAGTCAGAGGCGCGAA